>NW_023270504.1:18434446-18719262 GCF_011800145.1 Mirounga leonina
CTTTCTTTCTTTCTTTCTTTCTTTCTTTCTTTCTTTCTTTCTTTCTTCTTTCTTTCTTTCTTTTACCAGGGTTTGGTCAGTGAGAGAAAAATCTCATGGATGTGTAATTCTGCAGTTTCTCTCCTTTGTTGAAGAAATTAGCATTTTAAATATGTATATATTTTTATAATTTTATCTTTATCTCTGAAACTTTAGGCTCAGCACTCCCTGTAGACACAATCACAGACTTCTTTAAGCAATTGTCAGAACCTTGGGGAAGAGTGTGTGGTTATATCAGTGATTCAAGTCATATATCCCTGTGTCTCTGTGAAATCAAATAGCCCTTTGCGATTTAGTTACTATGTGACCTTGGAAAAAATACATAACCTCTTTGAGCCCTAATTTTCTCATATATAACATATGGGTAATTATACTCCGTTTGTAGGATTATTATGAGAAGTAAATAACATAATGAATAAAAAGTGTTTATCATAGTACCTATATGATACATGATGATATTACTTGGATAGTTGTATAATTATTATTTCACATTTGCTATCTTATTTAAAAGTTGAAGCTTTTAATGGACAGGAAAAGGGTAGAGGAGTTGATCTATATGGGAAGGGGGGGAAAAAAATGTGGCAGCTACTCCCAACCAGAAGCCCAGTTTATTTACTATCCAGGCTTCTCTGCATTTCCCCAGACATTTCTCCCCAGGATTCCCTAGATGTCCCTCCCATACCTCAGCTTGACAAGCACTTATTTTCACTTAGTTCAGCTGAGACAAATTAAGAAAGGACTGAGGGATTCAGGCTTGGGAAGCTATGTCAGTTAAGGAATCTGAGATGTGGGGGCATCTGGGTGGCTCAGTTGGTTAAGTGTCTGCCTTTGGCTCAGGTCATGATCCTGGGATCGAGCCCCAGTTTGGGCTCCCTGCTCAGTGGGGAGTCTGCTTCTCCCTTTCCCTCTGCCTCTCCCCCTGCTTGTGCTCTCTTTGTCAAATAAATAAATAAAATTTAAAAAGGAAAAGATTCTGAGATGTAGGATCCACTCAAGGGGCTTCCCTTAAAAAGACAGAACTAAGAGGTCAGCACTATCCTAGGAACCTGGCTTGGTTTCTGTCTCTCGTTTCATTGTCCTAGAAAGAGATCTTTGTTTTTATTTTCAGGGCTGGTACTTCCTAACTCTTCTCCCCTTTGCCTTTTTCTTTAACAGCAAGACTAAGGGTTTTAGTGCTGTCAGTAAAATAATACTGTGAACTCATAAAACCAACATTCTGTAAATAAAGTGGAATCTCATGGAACAGGAAAAAAAAAAACGGAAGTCTGACTGGAGCCAGGAAAATTCCTCAAGGAGACAAAATATCTAGTAGTCTGAAAAAGAAAGAATGGATAAGCAAGGATGGACAGAGGGTGTAGAACTGTGGGAAATATGTTAACTTTATTATTAGGATTTATGGGTTAAGTCACAGAAATACTATAGAAAAGGGATAATTCTTTTAGTATGTCCGCCAGCACATACTTTTCTGAAACGCTTCTCCTCACAATAATTCCTGGCAGGTCTGCCAGCCTTCCCTCTCCTCCATTCTTTCCCTGAACTCAGAATTATCTGACCTTGTCATCAGTGCTTTCTACAATGTTCTGCAAATAAAGATGCTCCTGAGTACCCACAAAAAGTCAGTCCAATGAGAAAGCAAATCACTTAGACTTCTCTAGGGCCAGTTGGCTGCCTAAACAAATTTTTAAAGAAGAAGACACACTAATTAAATTTATGATCTAAGATCACACTTGATTCCTGAGAGTAGGGTCCCTATCTGTATATTTTTCTCCATTGTATTTCCAGTTTAGAGTCGGCACATAGAAGATGTTTGATACATTTGTTAAATGGACTGATGATGGGATGGATGGCTGGATGGATGAAAGAATGACTAAAACATGAGGCTATTTCTAGCCCTAGAGGGCATTCTCATGCTTCTCTTTCCCTCCTAAGGGCAGGTGGAAGAGGAGATCCTGTATTGTTCTGTGGATTCTGTTGCCTGGGTTATACCATGCTCTAATCTCCCATGCAGAGATTCCTGTGGAGTCTGAAAACACTGCCAATCATGTCACTGTCTCTCCAATCCCTTTGTCGTCACTCCTGGGAGTATCTGCAAATAGTCTCTCCACTAAAGAATATTCCTCTTTAGCTAGGCGGAAATATACAAATATCTTTCATAATTATCTAAAATCCAAATATAAATTGGAATTTCATGTGGTCTAGTCTTTACAAGATAGTTCAATTAAGAAAATACAAATTAGGGGCACCTGGGTGGCTCAGTCAGCTCACACAAGCGCATGCGCACTCTCTCTCTCTCTCAAAAAACCCCTACCAACCAACATTAATTAAAAACAATTTTAATATTTTCTGGCAATTCTCAATCTTTTACAACCTCAAACAAGTCTATTCATAACCAAAACAGCTCTTATTTGTCTTTTCCCCTGTCTCATTTTCAACGTCTCACGTCTTACAGCAGCCTCAAAGCTTTTCTTTCTACAACTCAATCTCTATCTACCCAAACCTCTCCCATCCAGCAAACCAAATCTATAAGGCCTCCTCATTTCTCTCCTTCCACCTTTTTCTACCTTCGTTTTTTTTTTCTCTCTCTCTCTCTTTTTTCTGACAGGTCAATCTCTATTCTACCCTTTCCAATACAAAGCCCCCATCGAGTTAGTCTGATCCTCTTCATAAAAACACATGACTGGAGTCGGCGCATGCAAAATTATCTTTGAGACAGGGAGTGGTGGGTGGGAGAAGAGAAAAAGAAGAGCTCTGAGTTTTCACACATGTTATTAATTGCTATAAATTATATAAAAATGGTATTTAGCATAGGAGAACCCATAAATATATGGAAAACAGGGGAAAGGGAAGATAAGTGACTGGTGAGAGGGAGACAGTTTCCAACAGAAAGTGTTAGCCTTGCAAAAAGCAAGATGATAAGGAAACATGCTTAAAGTTTAGGGAAGGGGCGCCTGGGTGGCTCAGTCGGTTGAGCATCTGCCTTTGCCTCAGGTCATGATCCCAGGGTCCTGGGATCCAGTCCCTCATTGGGCTCCCTGCTCAGCAGGGAGTCTGCTTCTCCCTCTCCCTCTGTCCCTCCCCCCCCGCTTGTGCTCTCTCTCTGTCAAATAAATAAAATCTTAAAAAAAAAAAAAGTTTAGGGAAGCCAGTGGAAGCAGTGATGAAAACAACTTGTGAAGAAAGGTGGAAGCTTATGTTGGAAAGAGAAGTGTAAGATTTTGACACTTGGGTTCAGAGAGTGTAAGAATAAACAATTGCAATGTCAGAAGGCAGACAGAGCACAGCTTTCATTTGAACTTGGGAGTGGAGGAGACATGCGGAATCTGGCCAGAAAAGACCAAGTTAACGTACATCACAAAGCACATGTTTGTAGCTGGAAAAGAGAGACTTCTCTAATTCCGGAGATAGGGTGGGAGAGGTGAAGTATCCTACTCATTTTAGGGATAAAACACTGAAACCAAACTTGCTTCATTTCATATAAATTGAGGGTTAGTAACGGAGTCTAGTACATATAAAATGCTACATGAACAAGCCACAGCTAGCTTGTTTTCCCAAAACAAGCAATGTAGTAAATGTAGTAAATGCAACGTAGTAAACTGGCTTTTGCAAATATAATGATTTGGATGATTTATCTTGGAAAAAGGGCACTGAAGCCAATCCTGAGAGCAAGTTTATGATTTAAAGAAGAAGACAACCACCAATCTTGTGACTGGAAATCACAATGGATGAATTTATCAGGGATGAACATACATTATGGTCTTCTTTTTGAGGTCATCTTTAGGATTTTATCACGAAGAATATATCGCTCGATATGACAAAATCTGGAGGGGAAACCCTGACACTTATTGGTCCTTCACAACTCATGAATCCTTCCAATTACAAGGATTGCAAACTATTTCCTTTAACAGGGAATCCTTTAGTATTTATAAAAGCTCTTCAGAAGGTGGAGGCTGGGAGGGAAAGTGCACCCCAAAAAGACAAAAAGAATGAGGCATGTGGCTTCACCTAGTTGTCCATCACTGCTCCTTGAAATAAATTATTATTGAAAACTATACCCACCTACTCCCAAGCCAACCCTTTTGCTGTTCCAGCCAAGTGAGTGGTCCTGCAGCTTTAGCTCATCTACAGTCTGCTGCTCTGTGACTCAGGTCTCTCTGTCTGCCAAGAGGACTCTGGGGTACCAGACAGCCGAGACACATCTTGATAGAAAAGGTTTTCTGATTGTCCAAGAAGAAGAAGAAGAAGAAAAAAAAGAAGCTCTGTCTACAAGATAACCAGAGGCACCAAATTACAATCCTCCTCCTGCAAGAAAAGAAACAGCACTTCTGCTACTGAGGGTATAATGGTATAATGGAAGTGTGTGTTTGTGAAAAATCTATGTTTGAGGACACATGGCAGCTAAAGCACAAAATGAATATAGTAAGTAGCTATTACTTACCCCCTTAAGGACGTGTCTTGTTTGTCTCTAGATCTCCCCACAGCACCCAGCACACTTCCTTGCCTCTCATCTTTCGCTCACTAAGAGCATATTGAATTAGTTCATTATCAGGACAATGCCTTCAGAAAATGAGAGATAGCTACCCTTTTATTTTTGCTGCACTTTAGATCAGTGACATCCAGCCTAAGAGGGCTTTGGGGCACAGGATTGGACTCAAGACACAAAACTGGATGGGCAAGTTACGATGGAGCCAATTGAGGAAACAGAACTCAGGGCATCACTGAACATCTCTGCCCTGCTGAGCACTTGGAAAAAACGCAAAAGTTGCATATCACTGGGCACATATGCAATTGGTCCAGGACTGTTAGTTCAATCCTACTGGGGAAAAAAGTCTACATTAGAACCAGTTTATGAAGCGAAGTCCTTTGCTCATCCATCCATCAGGGGAGCAAGCGGAACACTTCAGCTCTGTCTGCACACCAGACCTGCCGTCAGGGCCAGGAGAGTGGATCGGAGAAGGAATTAGAAAGGCAAACACGTGTTTGTGGCAACTCCCTTTTCTGTGGACTTTTGCCCGGGTCTGGCCCCAAACCTAGGGCGGCCACGTCTGTAGCAGGGCACCATCCTGCTATAGCACTGTCTGGTCCAGGAGTGAGGGAAAACTGCCCACCCAGAGTAGATAATATCTGGAAGGAATGAGGATTTGGGAAAAGTCCCAGTGCTAGTTTAGGGCCAACCAGTCTCCACCTTCTCTGGCCCCCTCCCACTGCTTCCTCCCCTTTCAGCTGCTCTCTTCTTATAAAACCTCCACAGCCTTTCACAAACAGCCTGCAGGAGCCTCTCTCCCCTCTGCTGCCACAAAAGCCAGTGAGACCAACCCACGGGACACAGAGAGACCATGAAGAGCCTGCTCCTTCCCTGCCTTCTGGCTGCCTGGGCTATGGCAGCTCTGTGCTATGGTGAGAAACCTCTCTCCTGCCACTTCTCTAGGTTTTCTCTTCTGCCTCTGATTTCAGTTTATTTTGATTTTTTTTCCCTCCCTCCTCCTCTTCTCCCCCCTCTCTCTAATAGAATCTTAAAGTACCATCAATTTAACATTTCCCAAGCCCCATGGACACTGATTTGTCCCATCAAGTCTTCTTCACATCCGAAATATCCAGATTTCTGTAGGCAACTTAACAAGCAGGTCCTGTCTATGGTAAGTCACTATACACCTAGAAACTTTGCTGTTACAGAAAGAAGATACCAAATTCCCAGCCCCCTGAGTTCCCATTTTTGGGGATGTTTATTTATACTCTGTAACAATTTGGTTAAAGGTATTAGTGAAATCACTCACCTTTAAGAAAATCAGTTTTCACATGAAGTGTTAAGTTTAGCTCTCTGCAGGGACAGGACAATCTCATGAACTTCCTACATTTGTTCAGTGAATTAATTTAAAAATAGAGTTTCGGGGGCGCCTGGGTGGCTCAGTCCTTAAGCGTCTGCCTTCGGCTCAGGTCATGATCCCAGGGTCCTGGGATCGAGCCCCACATCAGGCTCCCTGCTCCGCGGGAAGCCTGCTTCTCCTTCTCCCACTCCCCCTGCTTGTGTTCCCTCTCTGGCTGTCTTTCTCTCTCTGTCCTATTTATTTGACCCTCTGTCAAATAAATAAAAACCTTAAAAAAAAAAAAAAGAGAGTTTCGCATTTAAAGAATCTCAGAGAAAAAACGGATTGTATAATTTCGATTGTCAAAAGATAAATTCCACCTGGTTTCTCTCCATTGTTAACTAGATCCGTGTCTGTTCAAAGCTTACGAAAGAAAAACTGAAGTAAGATTAGTTTCAATCTGTCTTACACTTCAGTTATCTGGATATTTAGATGCCCTTAAACCTCAATTGTATTAACAACCATTAGTACTTTTCTTCTGACTCTTGAAATTATTCACATGGTTTCTGTATCAGAGGATTTGGTGTTTTCATCTCCTTTTTAATTTTTGAAATAAAATCACTTGCTTACAAATACAAACCTCTTATTGCCAAATTTACCTACTATGCACAGGAAAGTGGTAGAAAGAAGAAAACTTTTGCTTTGGCACCAGCTCAGTTTTTCCTCTGAACTGGCTGCAGCCCAGTGGGAGTTGTCAGCTGGAGCCAGTGGTTTCTGTGGCTGCCAAGTTCATACAGGTTCCTAAGAGCCTTTAGGAACCTCTTTGAGACCTATCCTGGTAGAGCCCAGCTGACCATCTCCCCACACTGCCTGGAGGACCTGGGCTATTTTTTGGACCCTTCTGTCCCTTTCTCAACCCTGCTCTTGGGCAGGTCTCAAATGAATCAGAGAAGAAGCCTCTCTGGAAATCTGTGTGTAGCACTTAAATTATCTTATTTCACTAGCCTGAAGACCTCGTAGCCCTTGGGAACTTTTAACCAAGACCACTTTTAACTTTTAACCACTAGTTCCTTCAACAACAGAAAAAACTAAAGTGTAAAGATCTCTACACCAAGGACAGAGCTAGAGAAACAATTCATAAATCCTAATGCCTGAAATTTGTAATAATCACACTGCTCACTATATTCTTCACATCTTTTTGACTCTTCTCTCCTTCCTTCCCTAAATTTAGACCGTTGCCATGTGTGATAAATAACAATCAAATGAATCTTTTTTTATTCCAGAATCTCATGAAAGCATGGAATCCTATGAAATTAGTAAGTAAACATTTGACTTCCTTATTTAAATCTCATGCTTTAAAGAATCTCTCTTCCTATTCTTAAATTGACAAAATGGTAATATATGGTAATATAATATATATGACAAATGGCAAAGTAGGGAATTAGAGGCCTAGTCAGCTGGGAAACCACGGTCGTCAGCATGTGGAATGCTATTGAGTATCTGGACTTACAAAGACTGAGTATAGGAAGAAGTAACATACCACTCTCATTTTCAATTTGTTCATTATTTTCATAATATTTACACAGTATATTTCTGGTAATCTAAAGTTATGCTTTACAAGTCCTCAGGACAGAGAAAATTTCTCCTCACAGGAATTAAACACACACTGACCAGGAATACCAAATTGAGAAAGGCAAAGCAATTGCCCATAGGCGAAATAAAAAAAAATAACTGGGGCCTATGTAACAAATCTCTAAAAAAACATATACTGATTTCTTTTGATCAGGCAGTTTATGAAACCCGCTTTATCTTTCCCTCTGACTTTTGTAAGATCTCTAGTTACATGAAATGCATGAGTTAATGAGTTTTCAAATATACTTATGTCAGGGAATATTCATGGAAATATCTCCAACTACTGCTTTCCTAAAACTGCAATTTTTTATTTTTTCTTTTAAGATCCCTTCATTAACAGGAGAAATGCTAATACTTTTATATCCCCGCAACTGAGATGGAGAGCTAAAGCCCAAGAGAGGTGGGTAACAAAACTTGATGAGGGGAGGTAATTTTTCCCAATGTAGCATCCCTGATCTGAACAGAATGAGAAACCCGTTTTTTTAAATCATATGTATTATTTCTAATTGTATCCCCAAATCATAGAATTTAAAAAACAATATAGAGAAAACAACTGGATTTCAAGAAGACTAGCTTGTGAAAGACCCAGAAAGCAGAGGGAGGGAGAAGGGAAAGGAGGACAGAAAGAAAATTTCTATTTTCGCTAGAAAAAAGTCCCCATTCCACCTTTCCCCCTGTTAAGTACCTCTAATATTGGGGGATGAATGGGATCTCTCTCCTATATTTTCTTATTCTTTCTTTTTTTCCCCTTTTCCTTTTTTTTTTTTTTCCTACTCTATTTATGCTTCTCTTTTTCCCCTTTTTCCCACCCCCCCCCCCCCCACTTTCTAGGATCAGAGAAAGCATCAAGCCTGCCTATGAGATCAATCGGGAAGCTTGTGATGACTTCAGGCTTTGTGAACGCTATGCCATGGTTTATGGATACAACGCTGCCTACAATCGCTATTTCAGGCAGCGCCGAGGGGCCAAATGAGATTGGAAAAAGTCTCTTTCTTTCCAGAGTCTGGTGCCTGGTTTTATATTCCTTTGCAGTAGCATCATTGACCTACATAAACACATACGAATTGCTTCCTTCTTAAATGTTCTTGCCTGACTGCTACCCTCCTTCCTGGCCCCAGGTTGATAGGCAGTGAAAGAGCAATGTAGGGAAAGGTCAAGAGGGAGTTCAGATGTGTGATTATTACACAATAAACTGTTGGTTGGATACTTTCATTTTGTGAGTCTGATTTCTTCTGGAAAAAGTGCTGAGATATTTAAACCATGGCCCACCTAACCCAGAATAGGAAATTCTGTTAATCATATTCTAGTGTTGATTAGAAACATAATTACATAGAAAGAATGAAACTTAGAAGACATTCAGCCATAAGTTGTCTAGACTCTATCTTGGGATTGGTGAATGCCACCTATTATATGTTTTCCAGAGTTTGCAAACCTCAGAGGTGATTAATCATGATTTTCCTGCTCCTAAACTTTAAATGGCCCTAAATTCCTTCTGTGTGGATTCCAGGCTCTATCCTCGCTCATCACCCTCATCATAATATCTTGAGTGTTATCATTTCCTAAGATGTCACAGTTTCAACTCACTTGGGCCAAGAAAATGTCTGTTTCACAATCACCAGAGATGTTTAAACAATTCAGTCATGGACTTTTGGAGCCAGGCAAGATGACCTATATCTCCCTTAAGCTTGGTTTGCCAACGAGGAGATGAGGCTCCAGAGTCTCCTGCTTGGTAGTTCGAGACAGAGCCCAGGACTTCTCAATCCCACTTCAAACTGCTCTTCTCTTCCATGAGAACTCATTCATGTCCAACTTTTACATCCATTCCTTTTGGTAGGCCCACTGCCTTCATCTCCTTAGTGGATAATCTTTCTAATCCTTCAAAATCCAGCTGAAAACTCAAGTACTTTATGAAATCAGTAATGATTAAATCCACCCACCTCCTATCACACTACTCAAGCCAGTGTCTAGCCCTTCAACAATATATGTAGAATCAAGTACAATAATATTATTCAATTCATATTTTGATTAAAGTTTCTTTTTTATGTATATTTTCTTGGCTAACATTATGGTAAGAAACTGCAGTTTCTTTTCTCTCTACAGGCTTGTTAATATGTTCTGTTCACAAAGGGTTTTTAATGAAAGCTGACTAAAAACAGACTGACTAGTCATGCCTGGGAGTGCTCACCCAATTTGGAAACTGTTACATTCATCATAATAATGTGTGTTATATAATTTAAACCATCATCATATTAATATGATGATGAGCGTTTTATCATTTTCTAAGCTATTTTGCATGTGATAACTCATTGGGTCTTACAACAACCTAGAAGATGGGTAATATTTATTAGATGGTAAAATTGAGACTCAGAGAAGTAACTTCCTGAAGACATTGTAGTAAATGCAGTGGTATATCCCTCAGGCTGAGATATTATTCCCCTGGCCACCAGATATATTGGCAGCTGATGGTTCCCAGCTAGGGACTTGAGTGCAATTCTCTACAGATCTCTAGGGCTCTCTCTTATGTGCATCTCTCTCCTCTCTGGTACTCTTCTTTGTGATCACCAGCCACCTCTCTGGACTCCCAGCTCTATCTCCTCAATTTAGGAAGGCCATACGGCTCTGGTGGGTTCTATTGTCTATCCTATGACCTGAAAACTTTCCAAGAAGTTGGGGCAGTTATAGGACTCATCCTCATTTGCATCAGTGTCAAGGAGTCCAAAAGAAGGCAAAAATGGGGGGAAAGAGGAACAAAAAAACAAAAGGGACAAATTGAAAAGCAAGATGATAGTCTTAAACTTATCACAGTAATCTCATTATATGTAAAGAGTCTAAATAGTCCAGTTATTTTTTTGCTTTTACATATGTTGTAGATCTTACTGGACATTTTTGTTACTTTTGCTTTAAACAGTCAATTTTTTTTTTATTTTTTTAAAAAGATTTTATTTATTTATTTGACACAGAGAGAGAGACAGCTAGAGAGGGAACACAAGCAGGGGGAGTGGGAGAGGGAGAAGCAGGATCCTGGCTGAGCAGGGAGCCCAATGTGGGGCTTGATCCCAGGACCCTGAGATCATGACCTGAGCCAAAGGCAGATGCTTAACGACTGAGCCACCCAGGCACCCCTAAATAGTCAATTATTTTTAAAAGACTTAGATAATACCAAAAAAAATCTCATACATTTACCTATGTAGTTTGATTTCCACAGCTCCTCATTCTTCTGTATGCATCCAGATTTCTATCTGGTCTCATTTTCCTTCTGCCTAAAGGATTTCCTCTAACATTACTTTTAGTGCAGATCTGCTGGATTCTTTTGGTTTTGAAATCTTGCCTTATTATTTGAAATATCTTCACTGCATATCAAATCCTATGTTGCCAGTTTTTTTCTTTTAATTCTCTTAAGATGTTCCACTGTCTTATAGCTAGCATTGTTTCTGCTATAAATCTGTTGTCATTCTTATCTTTATGCTTCTGTATGTACTGAGTCTTTTATGTCTTGCAGCTTCTAACGTTTTTCTCTTTATCATTGGTTTTAACCAAAGTGATTATGATGTACCTTCATGTGGTTTTTCCTTATTTTTCTTGTTCTTGAGGTTTGTTGAGCTTCTAGGATTGCATTAAATTTAGAAATTATCAGTCATTATTTCTTCAAATATTTTCCTTCCTTCACTCCTCTTCTCCTTTGGAGACTGAAATGACATGCACTTGAAGTTGTCCCACAGCTCCCTGATATTACTTTCATTTTTATAAGTTGTTTTTGCTCTGTGTATTTCATTATTGACAGTTTCTTTAAATGTGTCTACAAGTTTGTTAACTTATCTTCAGTAGTATCTAATTTTGTTAATCCTATCTAGGGCATTTTTCATTTCAGACATTAAAGTTTTCACCTGTAGAAGTTTGATTTGGGTGTTTTCGTATTTTCTGTCTCAATTTTTTTAACATCTTAGATACAGTTAGGATAACTTTTTTAATATCTTTGTTAATTCCAGTATCTATGTCACTTCCACATTGGTTTTGATTGGTTGATTATTCTATTTGTTATGGATCTTAATTTCCTAGTTCTTTGAATTCCTGGTAATCTTTTATTTGACACCAGACATTGCAAATTTTATTTTTGTGTGTGCTGGATACTCTTGTATTTCTGTAAGTATTCTTGAGCTTTGTTCTGGGACAGTTAAATGACCTGGGAAAAGCTTCATTGCTTAAATCTTGCTTTTAAAAGGAGACCAACTCAGTATTTAGTCTAGGGCCAGTTGCTTCCCCCACACTGAAGAAAGACCCTCTGAGTACTGTACCCAATGTCCCATGACTGGGTGATAGGGAGGAAATAATCCCAGCCCTGAATTAATGCCAGTCACTATTCCCTCTATTCCTCTTGGATGATTATTTTCTTATATTTATGTGCCAATCAGTTCTCTGCTGCATATCCAGATATCCAGAGATCCCTTTCTTGGTAACTCTCCTCTCCAGTATTTTGCCATTTAAACTATAACCACCATATTCTCCTAGGACTTTCAACTCATCTGAACTAAAAATGTTCACCATATTTCACTTTGGTTCCCCCCTCCCTGAGCCATGGCCTGGAAACTTTCTTAAGGCAATAAACTGAGGCAATCACAGGACTCACTTTGTTTGTTTCTCATCTCTTAGGGATCCCCATCATCTTTCATTGATTGATGCCCAGTGTCTTGAAAATCATTGTTTCATATGTATTGTTGTCTGTTTTCTTTAGTTATTTCTAAAGAAAGGGTAAATCCCATTTAAGACTCCATATTGCCCAAAAGCCCACTATTGGACAGGACTATTCTGAATGGTCATCTTAGCCTCAGAGTTTCCCCCTGGAATTGGCTGAGGCATTTATTGGAATTGTACAACAGCTCAAATGTTCACTCTGTCTAGGCCTATGTTCCTCACCCCTCCCATGTTGTACCCAAGAGTACTTCCCTATAAACCATCTGCACACAAATCTCCAAATCTTAGAGTCTGTTTCCCAGGAGCCAGATCTGTGACCATCATTCAGTTGGTTAATAGGGGGACCCGGGTCTTCCAGCTCCAAACCTCTTGTTTTATCAATCACACAACATTAGATTCATAGCTTTTGAGCTGACAAGGAGTTCAGCAAAAACCTCATTCAACCCCCTCATTTTATGTTGAATAATTTGAGAGCTTAGAGACTAAATGACTGTTCCAAGGACAAGTATTTTATTTTCTTGAGAAATTCACTTTAGGCCTCATAAAATCTAATTCCTTAAGCCAGTCTTTAAAAGGGTTATGTACAAATGGTCCATATATTTGTATCAACCTTTCATTGTATGCAGTCACAATTTCCAATCTGATAAAACTAGTTTTAATGTAGTTTCAGATCAGTCAAAATTTTGTTTATACACCTTCTCTGTTCTATTTCTTTCTTTGAAATAATTTGGTTTTTCAGGATGCCTAGGTGGCTCACTTGGTTACAAATCTGCCTTCAGCTCAGGTCATGATCCCAGAGCCCTGGGATCGAGTCCTGCATCAGGCTCCTTGTTCAGCTGGGAGCTTGCTTCTCCCCCTGCCTGCCACTCCCCCTGCTTGTGCTTGCTCTCTCTCGCTCTCTCTCTCTCTCTGACAAAAAAATAAAAATCATTTAAAAAAATATATAATAATAATAATAATTGGTTTTTCAGAGCTAAGACACATGAAGTGACAGGTCACAGGCCTTATTTTCTTCCTCTTTCATGACCTTGGTAAGGCCTTTCATGAAGTAGTACATCCTGGGAACCAAAGAGTGCTTAAACAGAGTCGGAATGCTCTTCTCCCACCCCATAAAAGCCATCTTACATTTTAGCATAGTGTTTGAGAATAAAGACTTTGTAAAATAAGATTATTCTAGTACCCATCTTAACCTTGTTGTAAATATCAAATAAATGAAATATATGTGAAGTACACAAAACACTGGCATACAGTAAGTGCTTAATAAATGTTAGCTATTTCTACTGTTGTTTTCTATTGTACTATTTCTATTATTGTAATGTACTATGCTCTGGATATTAAGAAATGGCAAGATGATCTTTCTTTGGGGATTCCCACTTACACTTTGAAAGCAGCCAGCAGAATTTACAGCCAAAAACTATTGATAGCATAGGCCAGCTTGTACCTATTCCATTCTTCCTCAATTCTCCCCCATGCCTTATCTACCTGTGCTGATGAAACATGTAGTTTTAGAATCCTAGGCCAGGGAAGTTCATTTTTGTTTAAGGAAAATTCATTATCTTAACTTTTATGTTCACCTGGGTTTAGAATTCATGCAACTATATTTTTATGCAGTCATAAAAGTGTCCATATTAGAATGGAGTTAAAGATATATACTTAAATAGTAGTACTAGTAGTATATTCAAGCACTATTTAAATCCCTATGGTTACCTTTTCAATAAAGAAAATCTACAAGTAATAGCCTTTCCTTCACTTCCTCAATTCTAACACTCTAGCCCAGTTCCTTGCCATAATACAGAATTCTAATGAGAGAAAGTTCTATACTGAACTTATTTTGATTTGGAACCCTGAAACTTTGCCCAGATTGCCTTTTTTTATTTATGAACTAGAGTTCCATTTCATCCTAGATGGCCCTCTTCTGGAGCCCAGAAATTGCTACCTCTCTGACTATTGCCCCATATATCTTCTGCCATACCTCCTCCATCAGTAAGAATCCCTAGCAATTGATGTTAATTCAGAACAGAATATATTAATCCACTCCACTTTCTCTGCAAGAATGGGGCATCTTTATCCATGATGTGTTATACAACCTAAACTACCAAGCATCATACAATGGCATGTCCCCAGTAGGAAGACTACATGGGTTCTCAGACCCCAGATAAGGAAGCAGGAGTGGCTCTATTTATCATATTTTGTAACCCACATGAAGAATTTATACTTTCCCTCCCTACAATTCTAGTATCTGTGGGTTGGAAATCCTGATTCAGATAGAACAATTTCACCACAGGACATTAAAAGAGTCCCATTTAAGCTCTAGATGCTGTCACATCAGTCTCTTCATGCTAAGAGAACAATGAGCAAGTAACAGAGTCATCTTTTCTAAAAGGGATAATTGAACCTATTTATCAGGAGAAGGTAGGGCTTTTGAATCTAAGAAGAAAAATACATTGGATATCTTGGTAATCCATTGGAATATCTCCTGACATTTCTCTGCCCAATTGTGATAGTAAATGGGCAAATAGTATATCAGCCGTGGTCTGAGAAGGGCATGGTGACCAGCTCACAACTCTCAGGAACGGGGATCTATTTCACTTAGTAAATTACACACCTAGACCACCAGATGTGTTAACTAAGAGTAAGGTGATCGAGAATGGGTAGTTGAAGAGGGAAATAGTTTTAGTAGTGACTTTACAACCAGCTGCCTCAGCACGGGCTGTAGTTTGTCCGACTAACCTTTGTAAGTATTCTAACATGCTCCAGGGGTGAACTAGACTTCAAATATGAGACTACACCAAAGGAGAAACAATAGAGCTAAGAAAGAGGAGATCACTGTTACACTAAACACATTTCTATGAAACAGCCACAGTATCCAGGAAAAAGTGACTAGATTGTAATTTTTTTCCTGGAAAAGAGACCAACCAGAATCCTGGAGAAGCTATTTCTGAAATATATTGTATGAAACAAGTGGATGTAACAGGGCAAGTGTGGACTGTAATTGATTTTATGGCGCTTGGCTCAGTTCCCTCAGGACTGAGGCACTCATTCCCTCAAATGCCAGCAGCTGATGGCTTTGAGTGGGCTGAGTCCCTCTCCCAAAACTGCCCTTAGCTGAAGAGAGCAGCTCGCTCCAAGTCATGAAACAGCCCACATCTCAAAACTGGTCAATGCAAGGGCATAAAGACCTAGGCCTTTACCCTGACACTGGTATCTTCCAGTCTTGTGATTTCCTTCTTTTTTATCTTCCCTTCCCCTTACAAGCTCCAAGCCAGAATGTATTTGGTTTAAGTACTCAGTTTATGATATATATATATATATATATATATATATATATATATATATATATACACATACACACACACACACAAATACAGCAGAGGTAGGATATGGAAATCTTTTGATGGACTCTAAATTCATCCTGAGATTGAAATTGGCCCCGGTTATTTCTGATTTAAAAATGTAAACCCCTCTCCTTCGAGTTATCCTTAAGTAAGTTGATGTGAGGGACTACATTATGAGACTCATCGGTTAATTTCTTTAGAGAAATGAACTGGGTGACCCATTGGGGGTTTTTCCATCTCTCATTTCTCTGAATTCAGGCATTGAAGGCTAACCAACGAACAAGAAAGCCAGGAACATAAGTCATCTGGGGTTGTTAAAACATGAGGTTAAGCTTTGAAAAATACTGTTCAGAAATGTGCTCTTTTCTCAGTTAACAGAGGAGATTTTTATGGTGCTTGCCTAGAAACACTCTGACTCCTTTACTTTGGAGAAAGCAATACACAAAATTTATCTCTGGCCATTTCATCTAAGGATAATGACCACTCCTTTTGACCACAAACCTATAATAAAATAGGAAAATAATCTGCATACATTTAGATACAGTTTTTGAACATTCTGAGAGAGAATTTTCCTCTTCACAAGAAGTCTTGGAAATGTTCCTAAAGATAATGATTTTGTATTATAAAAATATTCAAAGAAAATCCTAAGTGCTACGACTTACCCCTAGAAGTAAATTAGACCTCAAACAGGAAAGTATACCAAAGAAGATGTCATAGAGCTGAGAAAGAGGAGATAAATTTTTCACTAAGCTGGTAAATACATTTCTATATACACCCATGCTATCCAGGAGAAGGTGGCTAGAACTACAAAGTTTAGTAAAAGCATAAGGACAAATAGTACCCATCTCTTGGAAAACATAAAAGGAATTAAGAATTAGAAGGAAAAAATGGAGCAAATTTAGGCCAGCGTTTCTCAAATAAGTATTCTAAAGAATGATGTCCCAGTCAGTGTCTTGCCAAAAGTTGTTTTATGCCCAAATAAGTTCTATTGTTTTTGCATAATCTCCTCTTGGAGATATATATTTATGGGAAATTTGCTATATTAAGCCCTCTGTATGGTCCATCAGTAAAGGAATCTGTTTGAATCTATTTAACACAGGGGTACACAAGATAATGTGACAATAGAATATTCTTTTTAAAGGGTATTTGTCACCATCTTGCACAACTTACTTCAGAATTATTGGTCAAGCCCAACCTGTCTCTCTTTCCTTCTATAGCATGCCTACCATGTATTTAACATTTAACAAGTATTTATCATATACTTGCTCTATACCACACAGTATGGCCATGCAGTAGAAAATGATCAGTTTGCACTTAAATCTCCAGTGTTAGAAAATTCTCTAGGTCACATGATACATTAGCTCATTTTTGGATAACTGATTGTTAGGATAGAAATTTTTCTTATACCAGGACCCCTGGTATAAGGGCTCAGTCAGTCAAGCCTCCAACCCTTGATTTCAACTCAGGTCACGACCTCAGGACCGTGGGATCAGCCCCCTGTGCCAGGCTCCACACTCAGCACAGAGTCTGCTTGTCCCTCTCCCTCTGCTCCTCCCCACGCTGGCACTCTCTCTCTTTTTCTCTCTCTCTCTTTCTCTAAAATAAATAAATTTTAAAAATCTTTAAAAAATAAATTTTTCTTATATTGAATCAATTTAAAACTTTTGGCATTAATTCTTCTCTCTAGAATAAAACAGAGTGCATATATTCAACTGCCTCATTTCTCTTTTTTCCTTTTTAAACTTCTATATTTGATATGCTACTCAGACACACTCATACTCCCATGCGTCTTTCTCTCTCTCTCTCTCAGCAAACAGAAACACAAACTCCATTCACTTGTAAAATAAAGTTATTTTCTTATCATAAGCATGGTAACCAGGTATATCAGCCATGGTCTGAGAAATACATGGTGACCAGGAGCTCACACCTCTCAGGAATGAGGGTGTATTTCACTTACCAATTGAAATATTCTTTCTATATTAACACAAAAAATAACCCAGTGCTATATGTTCCATTTGCCATGATTCTAGGACAGAAAAGCTATACAATTTCTTTTTTATTATTTTATTTTACCGTGGTAAGCACACTTAACGTAAGATCTACCCTCTTAATTCTTTTAAGTGTATTGTTATCATCTACAGGTACAATGTTTTACAGCAGACCTCTAAAACTTCTTCATCTTGTTTAATTGAAACTTTATAACCTGGATTTATAACTCCTCAAACCACCCCCCCCCCCGACGCAACCCCTGGCAATCACTATCCACTTTTCAATTATATGAATTTGACTATTTTCAGGTACCTTATGTAAGTGGAATAATGCAATATTTTTCTTTCTGTGACTGGCTTATTTCACTTAGCATAATGTCACAAGATGCATCCATGTTGCACATTGCAGAATTTCCTTCCTTTTTAAGGTTGAAAAGTATTCCATTGTATGTATATACCACATTTTCTTCATCCATTCACGTGTCAATTCTTAAATTTGTGAAGACCTCTTTTATGACCTAATATGTTTTATGACCTAATATCTCGGAGAAAGATCCATAAATGCTTGAGAAGGATGTGTATTCTGCTGCTATAGGGTGGAATGTTCTGTATAAGTGTATTAGGTCCAATTGGTCTATAGCATTATTCAAGTCCTCCACTTTTTTATTAATCTTTTGTCTAGATGCTCTATCCATTATTGAAGTGGAGTATTCAAGTATCCTACTATCATTGTATTGCTGTCCATTTCTTCTTTCAGTTCTGTCAAGGTTTGCTTTATAAATTTAGGTGCTCCGATGTTAGGTTCATATATTATAAATAATTATAAATTATATTATTATTATATATTGTATATTATAATTATATTATTATAAATATTATAAATTATCAATTATAAATAATTGTTATATCTTCCTGTTGAATTGGCCCTTTTGTCATTATGTAATGACCTTCCTTACCTCTTTTGACTAGATTTTGACCTAAAGTCTCTTTTGTCTGATGTAAGTATAGACACTCCTGCTCTCTTTTGATTACTATTTGCATGGCTTATCATTTTCTATCCTTTCACTTTCAGCCTATGTACGTCCTTAAATCTAAAGTGAGTTTCTTACAGACAGAATATAGTTGGGATTTTTTAATCCATTCAGTCAATCCAAGACACTCCATGTCTTTTGATTTGGGAGTATTATCATCTGAATGTGTCCCCTCCCCCAGATTCATATGACAAAATCCTAATTCCCAAAGGTGATGGTATAGACCTTTGAGAAGTGCATAAAGCATAAGAGTAGAGCCTTCATAAATGGGATTAGTGCCTTATAAAAGAGGTTCCAAAGAGATCTTCAGCCCCTTGCTGTGTGAGGACACAGCAAGAAAATGCTGACTGAGTCAGAACGAAAACCTCACAAGAATATGACCATGCTGGCATTTTGATCTCAGACTTCCCAGCCTCCAGAACTGTGAGAAATAAATTTCTGTTAAATTAAAATGGATACTCATTCTGAGATATTTTGTTATAGCTGCCCAAACAGACTAAGACAGGGTGTTTAATCCATTTACATTTAAAGTAATTATTGATAGGGAAGGATTTACTATTGTCATTTTTTAAGGTATTTTCTGTTAGTTTTGTAGTTCTTTTGTCTGTCTTTTCCTCTCTTGCTGTCTTCTTTTGTGTTTTGTTGATATATATATCATATATGTGTGATATATATTTTATATGTATATATTTATGTATTTTTGTCTTGGTATGCTTTGATTCCTTTCTATTTTTCTTTTGTGTAATTTTATATGTATATATATATAAAGATATATATTAAATATATATGTAGTTTGTTTTGGCTACCTTGGAGCTTACGTAAAATATCTTATCCTTATAAGAGTCTATTTTAAGCTGGTAACAACTTAAATTCAATCACATACAAAAATCCTACACTATAACTTCTCCCCTTCCATACATTTTATGTTATTGTTGTCACAATTTGCATCTGTTCATATTGTGTATCTTTTAACATGTTTTTATTTAGTTATTTTTAATACTTTTTCTTTTTAAACCTTTAAACTAGAATTAAAAGTGATTGATCAACCAGAATACAGTAGTACAGTATTCTGTATTTGTCTATATATTTACTTTTACCAATGAATTTCATACTTTCTTATGCCAGCATATTGCTATTTAGCATCCTTTTATTTCAACTTGAAAAACTCTTTAGTATTTCTTATAAGATAAGCCTAGTGGTGATGAACTCCCTCGTGTGTGTGTGTGTGTGTGTGTGTGTGTGATGTTGTATATTTTTTGGTCTCAGAAAATCTTTTTCTCTCCTGTATTTTCAGAGGATAATTTTGCCAGATATATTATTCTTAGTTGGCAGGTTTTTCCCTTTAGCACTTTGACTATATCTTCCCACTCTCTTCTGCCTTGCAAGGTTTCTGCTGAAAAATCCCCTTATGGGGGTTCCCTCGTATGTGACAAGTTTCTCTTCTCTTGCTGTTTTCAGATTCCCTCCTTGTCTTTGGCTTTTGACAGTTTGATTATAATGTGTCTCAGAATACAGGCAGTCCTCAACTTATGATGGTTCAACTTATAATTTTTTGACTTTACAATGATGCAAAGGCAATACATTCAGTAGAAACTGCACTTTGAATTTTGAATTTTAATCTTTTCTCAGGCTAGTGATATGTAGTATGATACTTTCTCACAATGCGGGGCAGCAATGGCAAATCAGAGTTCCCGGTCAGCCACACAATCACAAGAATATATTTACAACCATTCTTTTTTCATTTTCAGTATATATTCAACAAATTACATAAATTTCAATAAATTAAAGTGAGATATTCAATACTTGCTACACTTTGTGTTAGATAATTTTGCCCAACTGTAGGTCAATGTAAGTGTTCTGAACATGTTTAAGGTAGGCCATGCTAAACTATGATATTCAATAGGTTAAGTGTATTAAATGTATGTTCAACTTATAATGTGTTTATTAAAGCATAACTCCATCATAAGTTGAGGAAGATCTGTAGATTTTTTTGAGGTTCATCTTACTTGGGTTTTTGTTTGGCTTCTTGAATCTAAATCTAAATGTCCATTTCCTTCCCCAGATTTGGAAATTTTTCAGCCATTATTTCCTCAAATAAACTTTCAGGTCCTTTCTTTTCCTCTTCTTCTTTTGGGATTCCAATAATGTGCGTATTGGTCGTCTTGTTCAATTAGTTCCCTAAATCTTTCTTTACTTTTTTTTCATTCTTTTTGCTTCTCTGGCTGAATTATTTCCAATGACCTGTCTTCAAGTTTGCTGATCTTTTCTTCCACTTGATCTAGTCTATTATTGAACCCCGCTAGTGAATTTTTCAATTCAATTGTGTTCTTCACCTTCATGATTTCTGTTTTGGTACTTTTTTATACTTTCTATCTCTTTGTTGCAATTCCCTTTGTTCATGTATTTTTCTCTTGACCTCAGTGAGCATATTTATGACGATTATTCTGAACTCTCTCTCAGATCAATCATATAATTCCATTTCATTAGGGTTGGTTTCTGAAGATTTATCTTGTTTCTTTGTTTAGAACAACTTTGCCTGATTCATTTTTCTTGACGCTCTGTTGGTGTCTGCACATTACACAAAGCACCTGTCCCAGTCTTCATGGATGGGCATCATACGGAAGAACAGCTTCATCTATCAGCCCAGCCAGAGAGTCTGGGGGCCTCTCTTAACTCTTTTCCTCCTCAGGAAGAAGCAGGCAGCTGTGGTCTTTGTCCTCTTGCTCTGTGCTGAGTTGGGGAAGCAGAAGGAGGTGTAACTTTGGTGACTACCAGTCCAAACGATTATTTCCATTCCTTCTCATTGGCTAGACTATGCTGGACCCATGAAAGCTTCAAGACTGGGAAAATAGATGCCAGTTCTTGGGGAATCCTCAGAGAGGTTGGGATGCTAGATGCATGGATCAACTCTTTTCCTATCCTGGGGGAAGCTGAGAGCTGGGATTTTTTTCAATCTGCTTATCCTGTGCTAAGCTGGGGAGAGGATCTATGGCTTCTACACACGTAACCCACCATCTCCCACCAACCTCTGCCAGCAGCTAGACTGTGCCAGACCCATCATACCTCCAAGATTGGCAAGACTGACAGATGTTAATTATTTGGTCAGCCCTAAGAAAGTTGGGGCACTGGACACATGGATCAACTTTTTCCCTCCCCAAAGTATAGCTGAGAGCTGACATTTTCCCAGATCCTAATCATTCTATGCTGAGCAGGGAGAAGGATCTATTGCATTTACCAGTCCAAGCTGCCACCTCCATTTTCCCCCAGGTGACTAAGCTGTGCCAAACCTGTCAGAGTTGCAAGACTAGTAAGATAGAAGCCAGTCTTCTGGATAGCCCCCTCAGAAAAGTTGGGATGCTTGATACACAAACCAAGACCTTCCTTCCCCAGATTGAAGCTGGGAGCTAAAGAGTGTCTTCCAGATCATGTGGCTGTGCTAGGGACAGGGACTCCAGTGTGAGGGGGTCCCAAGTTTCTCTATCAGCTTCAGTGAGTCTGGCTTTGTGTTTGCTCTGGGCACAGCAGCCTTTCAATTAGTTTCTGGGTTACTCACAAAGGGAATTTGTAAATTGTTGCTGAATTGGTGTTTTTGGGGAGAAGGCATGTCCAAGGCTTCCCACTTCACCATCTTGCTTATGTCACACACCCCCAAAGCAACTTTTTCTGAATATATTCTAGGTGATCAGTATCTGTCTTATAGGACCCAATATGAAGCAGAAAACATTGTCTAATGGCTTCAAAGTACAATTGTGACTGCTCATGACCCAACCCTTGTTGCACTTTTTGAGAGTCCAAGCCTACATTTATTTCTCTCATGGTTGCTTTTCATGGCTTATTAAAGCCTTCAGGTATTTTTGACACAAATTGCTAACAAATCATATCTTCCCCCATCCTGTCCTTCTAAGTAATTTTATAATCTAAATGCAAAGTATATTTTATTGTTTTTTTAATTGTCATCTTGTTGAATTCAATAGTTGAGATAATTTTGTCATTTATTTTATTAGTTCTTTTTGGAGGTCTGACTCACCTGAAAATTTGATGAGAAAGTCATCTATGCCTTTGAATAAAATATCTTTGCCAACAAAGATTAGCAACAGATTCATCAGAAGGAAAGAGCCAAAAAGGGTGAGGGAAGGCAGCCCCAGGAAAGAAGGGTTGGCATTAAAATTCACTACGGGATGCCTGGGTGGCTCAGTTGGTTGAGTGTCTGCCTTTGGCTCAGGTCATGATCTCAGGGTCCTGGGATCGAGTCCCACATCAGGCTCCTTGCTCGGCGGGAGGCCTGCTTCTCCCTTTGCCTGCCGCTCCCCCTGCCTGTGCTTTCTCTCTCTCTCTCTCTCTCTCTCTGACAAATAAATAAAATCTTTAAAAAACACTAAAAAAATTTTCACTTCAAAGCTAATTCTATCACCTGCTGCAGCACAGCATCCTCGTTAATGTAGCCTATTATATTGGAGATTCCAATGCAGATTTAGGAGGCCAATAAATTCCTCACATGTGCTGTCCGAGGTTAGTCACTTGACCCCGTTTACTTTATTCCCTTATCATTCAAAATGCCTAGGCATAATGATTGGCTAACATATAATCCAATATAAACCCGCTAATTGGGCCAAAAGGATGGAAGACAAAGAAAGGTCATTAAAAGTTTACAGTGAGTCAGATGAAGTCTCCCAGATGAAGTGTTATTTAGAGGATTTCCCAGGCCAGGTCTAACTCACTCCTCCCCACCCCAGAGATTTGAGTCCATGTTGGGCAGGTACTAACATGTGCTTTGGCATAGAAAGACCTGAGCCCAGGTCAGTGTGAGCTGGAACTATGACAAAGAAGGAAAATATTGTCTTAAGCATCCACACTTTTCCTTTCCAGTGTCTCTTTTTCTATCAACTCCCTCCCCACTACTGCCCAAACAAGTTGGCCTTTGTCTTCCCAAGGAGATGTCTGCATTTTAAAAACAGAATTTGGAGAGGACTGTGTTGACACACACACAAAAAAACTAAGTCTAAAATAGTAACCTTAAAGGCAGCAAGACAAGTTCCTGAACAAGATGTTTTGCTGCATGGCTCCCAGAGTACATCTCAAATTGTATTACAAAGTAGCAACCTAGTCTATGGACAAGTAAAGAGGCTCTTCTTTGTCAGCTGAACAGCTAGGCAGGTTTCTCAAGCTGTCCATCAAGAGAAAGGAAAAAAGAGGCCCAGACTAACCTGGTCTCTGAGGAATTCTTTACATGAGGGGGAACCTGAAGCTTATCTGGATCCCTGGGAATTACTCATTTCTAGAGCCCCTACATTTTCCCAGTATATGTAAGACAGGATTGATCTGAAAGAGAAGCATGCTAGGCCTAATACCTAGAATGTCAGCTGTGAGTGCAGACCTGACTAGAAATGGTATTTGCACGTGCACGCCCGCATGTATGCCATGGAAAAAAGAAGAGAAGCAATCTCAGGACTGGTAACTCTCCTCTCTCCCAGCTCAGTGCAAACATAATTTAAGATCCTCTCCATATAAGCTCTGCCCTTACTTCTGTCCAAGGAGCCATGGATATATGGTATTAATTTTCCATATTTTAAATGCTTTGGTACACATACATCATTTTCACTGGTATTAACAGCATCTATAGGTTGTAGGCAAAGCGGTTATCATTATCCATAATCAAGAGATGTGAAAACTAAAACATTACTGGGTTAAAGTCATAAGTAATTTAAAAGCCAAACCAGCACTGATATCAATTTTCGATATCTTAATGGCCCCTATTCACTACAGGTGAGAAGCTTAAGGAGTCTTTTTGCAAAAGCGAAACTAGGGATGGACAACATTTGCAAACTGACCAGACTTTCAACAACATGAAAAGAGAAGATCCAACCCGAATGCAGGAAGAAATGTTGAGACTGAAAAGCGTCTTTGCAGTCAAGTTTCTGATAAGACTTCCTTGGAAATCACAAAGTCACATGTTTGAAATCTGTCTAAACAACAATTTTCAGTAATAAAAATTCAGTCTCCTGTCTTGGAACAAACTAGATCCCTTGGACAAAATCAAATAATTCAATTCTAGTTTTGCAAGAGGGAAAAATAGACCTGTACTTCAAACATATTTACAGCTTGGGGGATTTTTTTCCCTTTGCACTCAGTGACCTGAAAGATGAAAAGAAGGCTCTGAGCCAAACCAAAATATGTCCATGGTTTTCCACAAGCTGCACTGGGTTTCTAAATGTTGCAGTTAAAAAGCTTCAAAGTCATAACTCAGCTCTGTGCCTGCCTGGTGTACTGCATACCTTACAATTTTAAACAATGACATGATTTATTACCTTCATATTAAAAACAAATAGATATGACTTCAGAAGCTAAATAAGATCTTGACAGGATCAGCTAAGTATTTAGATATTCAAGCTCTAGAATTAGCCCTGTGTATACTTCAAAGTTTTTTCAGTATCCATATTTGTAAGCCACCAGTTTTCCAAGATCTTTCATGAGACACTACCCTACAATACAGCTAGTTTATCTAACAGGTAACTATGCTAATCCTGGTACACATAAATCTGCGCTTTCAAAGAGAATTAGCAAAATGCCTTCTTTCTGTCTTCAACTACCAAATGAAATGCAACATAATTCAAGAGATGGGTGGATGCACTAAAATGAAAACTTGTGGTTGTTCCCTATTTGGTCATGATGCTGCTTCTATAATTCATCATTGGCTGATGTTTTACTGAGCATGTGACTTTTTGGGAAGGGTGGATTGGAAATCTTACTCCTTCATGAGAGGGCAAGAAATGTAAGTCACCTTTACCCTTACCCTAAGCTTAATTGGAGCTTATTTTCAGTATCACTCTCCATGTCTTTTTGTGCCCCAGTCACTAGAGCAAAAGAGGGTCAAAACTAGAAAAGCAAGGGTGCCTGGGTGCCTCAGTCATTAAGCGTCTGCCTTCGGCTCAGGTCATGATCCCAGGGTCCTGGGATCGAGCCCCGCATTGGGCTCCCTGCTCTGCGGGGAGTCTGCCTCTCCCTCTCCCACTCCCTCTGCTTGTGTTCCCTCTCTCGCTGTGTCTTTCTCTGTCAAATAAGTAAATAAATAAATCTTAAAAAAAAAAAAAAAGGCTAGAAAAGACCCCTTCCTTTGTTTGACCTCTCTTCATGTCATAATCTTATGTAACCCACCTCTCCTCCTTAGAAAGCTCAGATGTACATGTCCCTTAAATCAGAATGGCTGTCTCTATTTTATGGCTCATTTTATGGCTCTATTTTATAACCTAAAAACAGGCCCTGGATATCAGGGGCATTATGTCTAAAAGAGAATAAATATGAAAAGGAAAGGGACTTAAAACTAAGCTATATGATCAATGGTTGACATAATGAGTGCTCTTTGGTTTGAAGCCGAGAAGGTGTGTATGACATCCAGGTACAAATATGCAGAGGTACAGCACGTGGGAAAAGAAAAAAACTTACATGTTATCCTAAGGGTAGGACTATGAACAAAGGGTAAAAAGGACAGGGAGAAAAAATTTATTTCAATGAATGCAAAATCTAAGAGACAAGTTCAAATTAGAAAAGGGCTGCCACAGTAAGCTTCTCATCACAGATAGTGTTTAAACATGGGAATAACACCACTTGACAGGGACAACGAAAAAGGGATTCCTGGAGTAGATTGTTGATTAGACCAAATGAAACTTCTAACCTTAATACTCCGATTTAAAAAAAAAAAAAAAATTGGGGTGGGGGCAGGGGCACAGGCAGAGGGAGAGAGAATCTCAAGCAGACTCCCCACTGAGTCCAGAGCCTGACTCGGGGCTTGATCTCATGACCCTAAGATCATGACCTGAGCCAAAATCAAGAGTCAGACACTTAAATGACTGAGCCACCCAGCTGCCCCTTAATACTCTGATTTTTATCATGCTCAAAGAGGAGAGATCGGGGCGCCTGGGTGGCTCAGTCGGTTGGGCGGCTGCCTTCAGCTCAGGTCATGATCCCAGGGTCCTGGATCGATCCCCGCATCGGGCTCCCTGCTCAGCAGAGAGCCTGCTTCTCCCTTTCCCTCTGCCTGCCGCTCTGCCTACTTGTGCTCTCTAACTCTGTCAAATAAATAAATTAAAAAAAAAAAAAGTAAAAAAAAGAGGAGAGATCTATGAAGCCAATGCTTATATCCATAAAACCAGCTGTTAGCACCCATTCTGTTCAGAATAGGAAGAGAATTATACAGTATAAGATAAAAAAAAAAAAACACCAAGAAAGTGAGGTACTCCAGGTCAGACAGAATGAGCATATGAAAGGAGGCCTGGGTGGCTCAGCTGGTTAAGCGACTGCCTTCGGCTCACATCATGATCCCGGGGTCCTGGGATCGAGTCCCACATCGGGCTCCCTGCCCTGTGGGGAGCCTGCTTCTCCCTCTGCCTGTGCCCCTCCCCCTGCTTGTGCTCTCTCTCTGTCAAATAAATAAATAAAATCTTAAAAAAAAATTTAAAAAAAAGAATGAGCATATGAGAATGGGCAAAAAAGGAGATAATTACAATTGAGCTATTAGAATGGTAACAGAATAAAATTAACTAACTATTTGACATTTTAGGCCCACATCTGGACTCATCATTCATATGCACAAATAACATATATTTGAAGCGAGCATATTTGGAGCTTGAACTTTACTTTTTGGATAACTGATTTAATTCTTTAGGTCTCATTGTAACTACGGCTCTGGGTTGTGAAATAAATGTGGTCAAATATGGGTAACATTCAAGAGTCTGATAAGGAAGGAAAGACAGAATTTCTATTACTCTCTAAACATCTTGTGCCTCATAATCTTAAATGTAATTAAACTAATATAAACATTTATTACACATTTTATTTTGCTATGGTCCATGTGATATAGTAGAAATGTATCTGGGTTTAATCTAATCTTAAGACGTAGATGATTCAGAGAAAGACAAATATGATATGATTTCACTCATGTGGAATTTAAGAAACAAAACAGATGAACATAGGAGAAGGGAAGGATAAATAAAATACGATAAAAACAGAGAGGGAGGAAAACCATAAAAGACTCTTAAGTATAGGGACTAAACTGAGGGTTGATGGAGGGGAAGTGGGTGGGGGATGGGGTAACTGGGTGATGAGCATTAAGGAGGACACTAGGTGTAATGAGCACTGGGGTGTTATAAGCAACTGATGAATCACTAAACTCTACCCTCAAACTAATAATGCACTGTATGTTAACTAACTTGAATTTAAATGAAAGAAAAAAGGCAGTAGACAATAGATGAGGATCTTATGCCTAATCCTAACACATGCTAGTTATATGTTACTTAACAGAAACATTTGGCCTATTTGACCCAGTTTCCTCACTGTGGAAAATAAGGCTAATAATATCTTTCTACCTATCTTATCACTTATTATTACAAATAAATCAGATAATGAAAATTTTTAAACTTTTAAGTGTATATTTGGTATATGAAGGGGGAAAACATGCATAAAAAAGAATTTTTGACCCAGGTTAGATATTTTTATCTACACTATTATATACTTCTAGACACAGGACTTGTAAAAATATATACTAGTCAACCACTTTTTAGCAGACCATAACTCACTTTATTTTTTTAAAAAATTTCTAACACCAGTCTTTAAAATAGGAGTTTCCTATATGTTATAAACAGAAAAATGTGAAAATATACTAATTTATGTATCTCTGTGTTTTCTGATAACTCAATACTTCTAACCTAAATCTGATAATGGAAGACCCTTCATCATACAAAGGACCAAGTCAAGGGGGCGCCTGGGTGGCTCAGATGGTTAGGCGTCTGCCTTTGGCTCAGGTCACGATCTCTGGGTCCTGGGATCAAGCCCCACATCAAGTCTGCATCAAGTCTGCATCAAACCCCCGCATTGGGCTCCTGGCTCAACAGGGAGTCTGCTTCTCCTTCTCCCTCTGAGCTCTCTTTGTCTCTCTCTCTCTCAAATGAATAAATAAAATCTTTATTAAAAAAAAAAAGGACCAACTCAAGGTAAAATCCTAAAGTAGGTTTTTCTTCACCGTCTCTCCTTTCCCTTTTGTTTGCCCTTTCTTCCACTACCACACCTTACTTCTAGGTAAAGGGTAGCCTTTGCCAGCCTTTTTAACCCATAATCCAAGCCAAAATCTCTCCTTGAGAAATAATCTGCCGTCACGTGTACCTTGCTACATGAAAATCAATGCATCCTCCTTTTCATAGATAATTACCTTTTCAGATTTATCCCTAGCTATAGCCTGCAAGCCTAGCCCCTATTTAATTGAAGGAAGATCGGCACAAGTGAGCAAGAAGAGCTCATGTGCTTAGTTGCCTGCCCTTTCTGCCCCAGCTGGCTCTGGGACCTCCCAATTCAAATCACTGAGAGAATTATAGGAAATTGTTCTTCTAGGCCAGTAAGTGAACAACACTAATCCTGAACTTTTGGTGTGAGTAGCTGTTTTCCTGGTCATTAGTCACAAATGTCAATGTTTATGCACCTACAGTCAAAATCCAGAGGCACCAGCTTGACCAAAACTTTCCTTCTGATTTTACAGGACAGTTCTGCTTTTGTACACATCTTACATGAATGTAGAACTGTGTGGTTATATTAAGTTGGCCGGAAAATTGTGTTTTCCTTGACAGCAATTAGGGTTTTACCCAAAGATCTTCCAGCCTGAAACAACAGTTAAAGACATATTTTTAAAATTAAGGGAAAAAATACTACTATTAATTAAGCAATGAATTGGGATGCCAGGCCCAGAAAACCTATGTTATATCTCAGTTAAAATATTCTCACTACTCTCTCTGTTTGAATAACATGGTATCTATTAATTAACATTTTTACAATTAAATATACATTGAAATTACAAAGCATCTCTTTGCACTATGTACATATATTTTCTTTTAGCAGAGGGGGTTGTGGGGATGGGTTAGCCCGGTGATGGGTATTAAAGAGGGCACGTACTGCATGGAGCACTGGGTGTTATACGCAAACAATGAATCACTACATCAAAAACTAATGATGTAATGTATGTGATTAACATAACATAATAAAAGAAAAGAAAAGAATAATAATCTTTATAACATTCATAATTGCTTTTTAAAAGGAAGAGTGTCAGGGCCCCTGGATGGCTCTGTTGGTTGAACATCTGACTCTTGGTTTCAGCTTCAGTCATGGTCTCAGGGTACTGGGATCGACCCAGCATTGGGCTCTGGGCTCAGCGCAGAGTCTGCTTGTCCTTCTCCCTCCCCTTCGGCCCCTCCCCCTGCATTCTCTTTCTCTCTCAAATAATAAATAAATAATAAAATCCTTAAAAAAACAGAATAAAATAAATAAATAAATAAATAAATAAATAAATAAATAAATAAATAAATAAGAAAGAGTGAGAAGGGTGCCTGGCCAGCTCAGCCAGTAGAGCACGTGACCCTTGATATTAGGGTCATGAGTTCAAGCCCCATATTGGGCATGGAGCCTACTTTAAAAAAAGAAAAAAGAAAAAAGAACAGTGAACATAATAAAATGTTGAGCAGTTGCAACTTAAAGGAATTACATAATTTAAAATTTATAAGAACCCTTATGGTCCCTTATCTGATACTTAAATCCCTCTTCCCTCCACCCCTCTCCCCAAGGTCTTTGCTAAGCAATCAACCAACTGAATACAAATGAAAACATGGTTATATGTGAAAAGTGAGGTTCATTTGTCAGGAAACTATTGTGCAGATAGATGATTTTGACTGGTTTGACCTGATGACTAACCTACAGTGTTAAGAAAAATAAAAACATCGATTTAGGTCTAGGCAAATTCCTTCTAAACCATAATAATCATAGTAATAAAATCTATAGTAGTAATCGTCATTCCTTGAGCATTCCCTATATAACACTGTCCTAAACACTTCACAAACTTTGTTCATTCAGTCCTAATAATGACCATATGAGGTGGATAGTATTATCTCCATTTGCCAAAAGTGTAAACTGAGACCCAGAGAAGGTAAATAATTTGCTCAGTGTCATCAGACTAGAAAAAGCAGAATCAGGAGTGAAGCCTACATCCGCCTGTTTCTTAAGCACTGTGTCCTTTGATCCTGCAGGAACTTGAAAGAGATAATGCCAGTGAGAACTTAGACATCAAGACTCTAAGTCTGGCCAAGAGGTGTTAAAACCGTGGCTATAATTCATCAAGACTGGATTAGAGAATCACAAACCATGCACATCACGGTCTGTGAACTGCCAAACTCTGTCAAGTTCAGAGAAATAAGCTGAGTCAGAAAGGAGATACTAGGTACTATAGTTTCATAAGGATAAGAATCAAACATAGAAAAAACAGGCTTGTACCACCACTCCAGGAAAGCAAGATTCTGAGTACAAGGGGTCAAAAACACAAGTCAGAAGAGTGAGGACAAAAGAACCAAACAGGTCCCCACCACCCCACCCCAACAATGGATCTAGAGAACAAGAGGTAACAGAAACTAAGGAAGAAGACTGAACATTACTTTAGTTACTTTAAACCTCAGTTCAATCAGGAAACTTGGAATAATGATAATATAATTACCAAAAAGGGCATTTGGGAGAATTAAATGAAATTAAACATATCTGGAAATATGGAGAGTATTGAATAAATGTTAGTGGTGGTCTTATTGTTTTAGAGGGTTGCCTTCAGCTTTCTAATGTAATGGTACAGTTTAGTGCAAACACTCATTGACTAGGAATCAGGAGACCTGGTTTAAATCTTTTGTTTGCTTTACTCTAAATTAGTGATGTTGGGCGAATATCTCAATATGATCATCTGTAAAAAAGGGACTATAATACCACCTCATAAAATTGTTGAGAGAATTAAGACAATTAAGCCCTATGGGGCAGGGGAAGGGGTTCCCTGTCCTCTTGCTACAGCCTCAAACTTAGGAAGGACTCTTGGCCTGGCCTCTGGGATGGGACTACCTCAACACTCCCCCTGTGTCCTCTAATCTCCCCCTCTGCCCCCTATCATGGCAGTCAAACTCTGCCTTAATCTATGAAGGGTCTGGCATGGACAGTTTCCTGCCCCTTCCCAATGGTAGTAGACCTCTGCTTTCTGTGATTTTAGGTGCCTGAGCCAGATGGGTTTCCCTGCCTGTCCCTCAAATGTAGATGGCTTTTGCTTTAAATGAGAGAAGTTGTGAACCTGTTTTCATTACCAAGGAGAAGGAATCTCTCTGATCCTGTCCTGTCCCCATTCTTCCTTGTGACTACCCAGTGGAGGCACAGAAAAGACCTTGAGATTTAGTGCCTATTCTCTTTGAGTCTGGGGCTCCAGCAGATTCTAAATTGTTTTGTTATCCCATACTTGACCTTTAAGGATTTGTTAAAATTTGGCTGTTTACTTTTTACCCACTTTGATGGCAGCTGCCTCTTTCTCCTCTATTTTGACAAAGATGAGGCAACTTATGGGCCCCATCTCTCTTCGGAAGGTCTGTTACCCTTTGAATTTCAGTTGACCTGCTTGTCACATGACCTTGGCTCTTTCATGGATTCCAGGAAATTTATTATTTTTAGATTATCTGGCTTTCTTTCTCATTTTTAGGGTGGGAGTATTATTCTCTTAAGGTTTCTACATCCTAAGTGGAATGACTCAGAGAGGGCTGGCCAACGCAAATGTCTGAAGAGTCCATAATAGCATATGTTATTAAACTAGTCTAAGAGTAAAAGGTGGGAATTATGGCTAAATGGAGAATACAAACCAACCCAACTCCAGTTTTGAAAAATGTTTTAATATTATGCATGCTAAACCAAAATATCTTTTTATTTCACCTGATAAAATGTGGTTCCTGGCTAAGTTGTTAGTAGAATTAGATGTGTTCAAACCTGGTTAAGCAACTGGTTGATGCATAACTAAAAAGAACTTTGAAATGCATAATTTCAACCTAAGAGGAAACACCTATTAGCATGCCCAGGAATCTCTACTCAGTCCTGTGTTATTTTTAATATTTTAAGTAATGTTTTGATGAAGATATAAAAAGAATAGTATTCTAATTTTTGCATGAAATTAAACAAAGAGTTCTTGCTATAACACTTCATATCAGAATCAGGATTCATGAAGTCACTGACAGGTTAAAATAAAGTGGTTAAGTATGCATAAATGTAAGGTCCTAAAAGTGAGCTTGTTAAATCTACTTCAGATTTACAGGTGCATAGCATTGGTGATATCTTACTTAACAGTAGAAGTTGACGTGCAAATGACTTATAATTTCTAATAGGCGTGAATTCAGTGATTCAAAAAAATGATGTAATTGCCCCACTAGCTGCTTCGCATTAGGTTGCAACAGTGAAGGCAAGTGTTCAGAACAAAAGAAGCCTTAGTCCCATTGATTAGAGACCTGTGTGGTGTCCCATTGCCACGTTTCACATGGGTCATTGAGTTACTGGAATTGAAAGAGGAAGATGGCCAGGATGATAGAGATTCTGAGGAACAGTTGAGCTGGAATGTTGAATCTGGAAAAAGAAAACTTGAAAAAGCATAATAAGATCTTCAAATTTAGAAAAGAATGGGGGAGGAGGGATTTGGTCACCACATCAGAGATTATTCAAAAGGATAGATGAAACTGATGTAATAATATGTGTTATTTAATATGTTATTACATTTGGGGTAAGGTAGACTGAAACATTCTCTTCTGGTCAGTGCGGGGAATAAAAGCTAATAATTAGAGAAATGTGATTTGTTTGTACCATTCATTATTAGTTAATGTAAGAAGATTTGTAACATGTCTCAGAGCAAGGGGAGAGCAAGAAGAGTCCTGTTAGCATAAAACCAAGATAATGCATTTTATAGAATAAGACCAATATTATATTTATGACTCAAACATTAATTTGTCGAGAAGATGACAGTTTTTCAAAGAAAACTAATCTTTAAATTACCAAAATGAATTTGACTTCAGATTGTCATATAACCTAGGAAAAAACTGACTATAGCATGGATAATTTGCTATCCTCACCACCATCCAGGAAAAGATAGCTCACTCTGCCCACCTCTCGAGGGACATCAATGAACAGTGAACCCAGAATCCAGGTAATGCCTGGATGGAGGAGGAAGGCCATCAATTTTTACTAGAAAACAGAAGCCACACATTTTTCAAGACACAGTCAGGACTAAAGGTACTAGAAGTTAATTCTATTTCTAGGGAGTGGTTTGTGAACCCAGAGAAGCAGGAGATAGGACAAAAGCCCTATCTTTGGTGGAGTAATGGGTTAAAAGAACACTCCAGAAGCAGACTTCTGAACCACAAGAAGCATTCACTCACTATGAGGATCAGGAGGAAAGTGAGATTTATCCTCCCTGAATGATACTTCTCTGCTCTCAGCGGTAGAGACACATCATGTAAGAAATACAAGGAAGGGACTGACCACACAAGATGCAGATGTAAACCTGGTAAAAAAAAATTAAAAAAAAGACTTCCAGTCCCTTGGACCTTTAATGAACAAAATGGAAATGTGTGAAGAAAATATTTTTGAATGTAAAACTATTATACCAAAACAGAAGTGACCTTAATTTCCCAGGAGTGTAGGAACCAACATAAGTGTGGAACTGAATTTACAACTACTAATACATGGAACACAGAGTTGCTGCTATTGGTTGGAAATCTTGGTCAATACTTAGTAAGCTCCACATACATGAGAAACAACCAGGATGTAGATCAAAACATGTGCCAAAATGGGGAAAGGACAGAAAATGAAGGAACCTAGGTCAAGAGAAAACTCTGTATCATGAAGAATACTTGTGTCCAAGGCACCTGGGTGGCTCAGTCGGTTAAGCATCTGTGTTTGGCTCAGGTCATGATCCCAGGGTCCTGGGATGGAGCCCCATGTCAGCCTCCCTGTTCAGCGGGGAGTAGGGTCCTGCTTCTCCCTCTCCCCCGCCCCGTTTGTGCTCTCTTTCTCTCTCTCTCTCAAATAAATAAAAAAAATCTTAAAAAAAGAATACTTGCCTCCAAAATATTATATTATCACATATAAATATGTATACACACACACACGCACATGCACACGTACACTTTTTTAAACCCTCAAATAGAGGGGCGCCTGGGTGGCTCAGTCGGTTAAGCGTCTGCCTTCTGCTCAGGTCATAATCTCAGGATCCTGGGATCGAGTCCCACATCTGCTCAGCGGGGAGCCTGCTTCTCCCCTGGCTGCCACTCTCCCTGCTTCTCTTTGCTCTCTGGCTCTCTCTGTGTCAAATAAATAAATAAAATCTTAAAAAAAATTAAAAAATAAAAATAAATAAAACCCTCAAATAGAAATGTCAGCAATCTCACTAGAATGACATTGCAGCGCTGCTCATGTCATCATGCTGCTCTTTTCCTTGCTTGTTCTCCCATTTCTGCCAGCCTTTTTTCCACAGACGGTCCCACTCCTTCCACCTCTGAAAATCTCAGTCCTGCTTATATCAGGACTGCCATATATCCAGCCTCATATGAGCACCTCAGAGGGACTCAGGGCCTGGGTCCTGGTGTTGGATGCAGGTCCTCTCATTTGCTACTCTCCTATCCAGGAACTTGCTCTCAGGATTTATCTGGGATTACAGTCTCTCCCTAGAAATATAATTAACTTCCAGTACCCTCAATCCTGACGATGTCTTCAAAATATTATAGCTTCCATTCTCTACTAAAAATTGATAGTTTGGGGACTATACCTCAGTTCTAATCCCCATGTTCTAGCTAAATAATCTGACTAGTATTTTATATACATATATCCCTTTCGAAAGATGGAGGTTTTTGCCTGAATTTTCTCCTAAGTGTTAAGCCCCTGTTACCTACGAGTGACCTTCAAAATTGCATAAATCTAAGTTCCTTGAGAGCGAGGACCATATCTGGTTGGTTTTTGCTGAATCCCCAGGGCCTCAGACAGAGTTCAGTAAATATGTTATAAACAAATGCATGAATGGTGGCCGCAGGTACTCCCACTCTGTTGCACCCAAGTTTTGAGATGGTCCCAGAGTTATGATGGATCTTCGGCTGCCCATTGTGCACCCAGAGCTATGGACAGACCTGACTGTAGTCCTTGAACCTATGTCTTGCCTGGGAGCCAGGCTTAGAGCCTCTTGTAGGAGTTCTGTCCTGTCTGTCCAGCCCCCAGCCCTTTCTGCCTCCTCCTTCAGCTCTAAGTTTCCTTGTCTTCTGGTCTTCCTCCATTCATTGCTTCATCCTCAAAGACAATATTGCCCCAGTCAGAGTATGCATATGTACCAGCAAAGAAAAAAGTAAGATTCCAATGACTTAATAAAATGTTGTCTTGATAATTTTTAAGTTATCTTTTTCTTTCTTTTCTTTCTTTCCTTCTCTTTCTGCTTTCCTTCAGCCACTTTCTTTTTCTTTCACTTCTTTCTTGATTCCTTCTTCATGTCTTTCCTTATTTACTTTCTTTGTATTTATTCATTTTGTATTCTCCCATGTTTCTTGAGAGACATGAACTTGAACAAATGACTAGAAGATTGTTGGAAATGTCAACTCTTCCATTTCACATTTCTAATGCAAATGTCAACTTCCTGGGGTGGTGGAGACAGTCCAGTTACTGAAGGTTTGGAAACATTCATTCATTCAACAAACACTTACTGAGAGCCAACTGTTGTGTGGGGGCTATAAAGGCTAACACTCCCATACATCTCCTTACTCTAAATACTCAGCTATAATACCACTTCACTTCTGACACTAGATGTATGGGCTTTTCACACATTAAGCAATCCTGCAACACCAGCTGGGTGTCCTACAATTAATTCAATCTACCTGAGTCTTACAATCTACTTGGAGATAACATCAGATTCCGTGGATGAAGGGTTCAGTCCTTCTAGACTGCCTTCCCCCACTTTAGATGCCATCACAAGTCCAGGTTATTATCTGTGCTTCTAATCAACTTGCTATAAGTTAGAGGTTCCCACAACCACCTCCTTGGGTTCAATTAATGTGCTAGAGCAGCTCACAGAATTCAGAAAAACACTTCCTTACATTCCATCAGTTTTTTTTTAAAGAGAGAGATAAGCAGCCAGATGGAGAGGTTCATAAAGCAAGATCCAGAAGGGTCCTAAGTGCGGGAGCTTCAGTCCCCATGGAAGTGGGGTACACCACCATCCTGGCATGTTGACGTGTGCACCAACCTGGAAGCTCTCCAAACTCCACCCTAGTGGATTTTTTTTGGAGGCTTCATCACATAGGCATGCTTGAGTAAATCATTGGCCTTTGGTGATTGATTCAACTTTCAGCCTCCTCCTCTCCCTGGAGGTAGTGGGACTGAAAGTTCCAACCCTCTAACATTTGTTGCTCCCCCTGGCAACCATCTTTAGGGGCTTATTTTTTAATGGAATATAAATAATTTTATTAAAAATGATATATTTTAAAATTATTATCTTTAATTTTTATGGTTACAAATAGATTGAGATTCTAGTATAAGTTATGGGCCATCTCTTTTAGAAAATGCAATAACATACAACATCATTTTATACAGTGGCTGTGAGTCTATGTTTAAGAATCCTTGACATATTAATTTCCCCAAATGCCAATTGCATAAAAGAAATACTTGGACCTAGAAGTCTTTTTTTTTTTCAACTTCATTGTATTTATTAATTGTATTTTTCATTTGAGTATAGTTAACACATAATGTTACATTAGTTTCAGATGTACAACTTAGTGATTTGACAAATTTATACATTATACTACATTGACCACAAGTGTAGCTAGTATCTGTCCTATTATACCACTATTACAGTATCATTAACTGTATTCCTTATGCTCTGCATTTTATTCCTGTGACTTACTCATTCCATACTGGACGCCTGTATCTCCTTCTCTCCTTTCACCCATTTTGCTCACCATCCCCATCCCTTTCCCTCTGGCAGCCATCAGTTTGTTCTCTGTATTTATAGTTCTGATTCTGCTTTTTATTTATTCTTCTTTTTTAAGATTCCATTTATGAGTGGAGTCATGTGATATTTGTGTTTCTCAGTCTGATTTCTTTCACTTAGCATAAAACCCTCTAGGTCCATCCATGTTGTCACAAATGGCACAGTTTCATCCTTTTTATGGCTGTGTAATATTCCATTATATATTTTATATATAATATATATAAGAATATATAATATATATTTACTATATATTACACATACATATATAATATTTTCCTTGTCCATCATCTACTGATGGACACTTAGGTCTCTTCCATGTCTTGGCTTTTGGAAACAACACTGCAATAAACAGAGGGGTGCATACATCTTTTCCACTTAGCGTTTTCATTTTCCCTGGGTATACACCCAGTAATGGAATTACTGGGTCATACAGAATTTCTGTTTTTAATTTTTTGAGGAACCTCCATACTGTTTTCCACAGTAGCTATAACAATTTACATTCTGACCAACAGTGCACAAGGGTTCCTTTTTCTCCACATCCTTGCCAACCCTTGCTTCTTATCTTCTTCATTTTAGCCAGTCTAACAGGTATCAGGTGATATCTCATTGTGGTTTTGATTTTCATTTCCCAGATAATCAGTGATGTTGAGCATTTTTTCATGTGTGTGTTGGACATCTGGATGTCTTCTTTGGAAAAATATCTATTCAGGTCCTCTGGCCATTTTTATTCAGATTATTTGGTGGTTTTTTGGTGTTGAGCTGTGTAAGTTCTTTATATATTTTGGATATCAACCCCTTATCAGATATATCATTTTCAAATATCTTCTCTCATTCAGTAGGTTATCCTTCTGTTTTGTTGATGGTTTCCTTTGCTATGCAAAAACTTTTTATTTTGGGGTGCCTGGGTGGCTCAGTCGGTTAAGCGTCTGCCTTCAGCTCAGGTCATGACCCCAGGGTCCTGGGATCGAGCCCTGCATCGGGCTCCTTGCTCAGCGGGAAGCCTGCTTCTCCCTCTCCTTCTACCGCTTCCCCCTGCTTGTGCTTTCTCATTCTCTCTGTCAAATAAATAAAATCTTAAAAAAAAACACAAAACTTTTTATTTTGATGTAGTCCCAATTGTTTATTTTTGCTTTTGTTTCCCTTGCCTTAAGAGATATATCTAGAAAAAGCTGCTATGGCTGATGTCAGAGGAATTGTTACCTGTATTTTCTTCTAGGATTTCTATGGTTTCAGGTATCACATTTAGGTCTTTAATCCATTTTGAGTTTATTTCTGTGTATGGTATTAGAAAGTAGTTTAGTTTCATTCTTTCTCATGTAGCTGTCCAGTTTTCCCAGCACCATTTATTGAAAAGACTGTCTTTTCCCCATTGTATATTCTTGCTGCTTTTGTCATAGATTAATTGGCCATACAAATGTGAGTTCATTTCTGGGATGTCTATTCTGTTCTATTGATCTGTGTGTCTGTTTTTGTGCAGGACCATATTGTTTTCATTACTACAGCTTTGTAGTATATCTTGAAATCTGTAATTGTGGTATCTCCAACTTTGTTCTTTCTCAGGATTTCTTTGGCTATTTGGGGTCTTCTACGATTCCATACAAATTTGGTATTATTAGTTCTAGTTTTGTGAAGAATGCTGTTGATATTTTGATAGGGATTGGATTGAATCTGTAGATTGCTGTAAGTAATATGGACATTTTGACATTAATTCTTCCAATTCATGAGCATGGAATATCTTTCTATTTATTTGTATCATCTTCAATTTCTTTCAGTATTTTATGGCTTTCAGAGTACAGGTCTTTCACGTCCTTGGTTAAGTTTATTTCTAAGTATTTTGTTCTTTCTGGTGCAATTGTAAATGGAATTGCTTTTTCAGTTTCTCTTTCTGCAACTTTATTGTTAGTGTATAGAAACACTACAGATTTCTGGGTACTAATTTTGTATCCTGCCACTTCACTAAATTTGTTTATTATTTCTACTAGTTTTTTGGTGGAATCTTTAGAATTTTCTTTATTTCATGTTATCTGCAAATAGTGACAGTTTAACTTCTACTTTATCAATATGGATGCCTCTTATTTCTTCTTTTTCTTGTCTGATTGCTGTGGCTAGGACTTCTAGTACTATGTTGAATAAAAGTGATGAGTGTGGACATCCTTGTTTTGTTTCTGACCTTAGAGAGAAAACTCTCAATTTTTCACCATTGAGAATGATGTTGGCTGTGGTTTTTCATATATGGCCTTTATTTTGTTGATGTATGTTCCTTCTAACCCTATTTTATTGAGAGTTTTTATCATGAACAGATGTTGAATCATGCCAAATGTTTTTTCTGCATCTATTGAGATGATCATATTTTATTCTTTATTTTGCTCATGTGGTGTATGATGGTGATTGATTTGCAAATATTGAGTCATCCTTGCATCCCAGGAATAAATCTCACCTACTCATGATGAATGATCTTTTTAATATATTCTGTGCAGTTTGCCAATATTTTGTTGAGGATTTTTGCATCTATGTTCATCAGGGATATTGGTCTCTGGTTTTCTTTTCTTGTGGTGTCTTTGGTTTTGGTATCAGGATAATGCTAGACTCATAGAATGAATTTGGAGACTTTCCTTCCTCTTCTATTTTTTGGAATAGTTTGAAAAGAATAGGTATTAACTCTTATTTAAATGTCTGGTAGAATTCACTTGTGAATCCATCTGATCCTGGACTTTTATTTTTTGGTAGTTTTTTTATTACCTATTCAATTTTGTTACTTGTAATCCATCTGTTCAGATTTTCTATATCTTTTTGATTTAGTTTTGAAAGATTATAGGAGCATCTGGGTGGCTCAGTCAGTTCAGCATATGCCTTCAGCTCAGGTCATGGTCTCGGTCCTGGGATAGAGCCCCACTTTGGGCTTGCTGCTCAGTGGGGAACCTGCTTCTCCTTCTCTCCAATACCCAATCATGCTCTCTCTCTCCCTCTCTCTCTCTCAAATAAATAAAATTAAAAAAAAAAAAAGAAAGATTGTATGTTTCATGCTCACTTCGGCAGCACGTATACTAAAATTGGAATGATACCGAGAAGATTAGCATGATCCCTGCACAGGGATAACATGCAAATCCACAAACGATTGTATGTTTCTAAGAATTTACCCATTTCTTCTAGGTTGTCCAGTTTGTTGGCATATAATTTTTTGATGGTATTCTCTTATAGTCCTTTATATTTCTGGGGTATCTTTTGTTACTTCTCCTCTTTCATTTCTGATTATATTTATTTGGTCCTTTCTTCTTTTTTTCTTGATAAATCTAGTTAAGGGTTTGTCAATTTTTGTTTATCTTTTCAAAGAACCAGCTCTGGCTTTTATTGATTTTTTTTTCTATATTTTAAAATCTCTACATCATTTCTTTTTGCCCTGATCTTTATTATTTCCTTTCTTCTACTCACCCTGGGTTTTGTTTGTTCTTCTTTTTTTAGTTCCCTTCAGTGTAAGGTTAGGTTTTTCTTGTTTCTTGAGGTAGGCCTGTATTGCTGTATACTTCCCTCTTAGAACTGCTTTCACTGTGTCCCAGAGATTTTGGACTTTTTTTTTTTTTTTTTCATTTTCATTTTTCTCCATGTATTTTTTGCTTTCTTCTTTCATTGCTTCATTGACCCATTGGTTGTTTAGTATCATGTTGTTTAGTGTCCATGTGTTCGTGTTTTTTCCCAGTTTTTACTTGTGATTTATTTCTTGTTTCATACTGTTGTAGTTGAAAAAAGATGTATGGTGTGATTTCAGTCTTCTTAAATTTTTGAAGCTTGTTTTATGGTCTAATATGTGATCTGTCCTGGAGAATGTTCCATCTGTACTTGAAAAGAATGTGTCTTCTGTTGTTTTTGGATGGAGTGTTCTGTATATTTCTGTTATGCCCATCTGCTCCTATGTGTCATTCAAAGACATTGTTTCCTTTTTGATTTTCTATCTGGATGATCTATCGATGTAAGTGGAGTGTTAATGTTCCCTACTATTACTGCATTACCATCAATTTCTCTCTTTTGTCTATTAACATTTGCTTCATGTATTTGGGTGCAAAGGTATTTGCAATCATTTTATCCTTTTATTGGATTGAACCCTGTATCATTATGTCATGCCCTTCTTTGTCTCTTATTATAGTCTTTATTTTTAAGTCTTTTTTGTCTGATATAAGTATTGCTATGTCGGCTTTTTTCTGCTTCCATTTGCAGGGTGAATGTTTTTCTATACCTTCACTTTCAGTCTGTATACATCTTTGGGTCTGAGATCAGTCTCTTTTGGCAGCATATAGATAGGCCATGTTTTTTTTTTTAATCCATTCCACCACTCCATGTCTTTTTTTTTTAAGATTTTTTATTTATTGGGGCGCCTGGGTGGCTCAGTTGGTTAAGCGACTGCCTTTGGCTCAGGTCATGATCCTGGAGAACTGGGATCGAGTCCCGCATCGGGCTTCCTGCTCAGCAGGGAGTCTGCTTCTCCCTCTGACCCTCCCCCCTCTCATGCTCTCTCTCTCTATCTCATTCTCTGTCTCAAATAAATAAATAAAATCTTTAAAAAAAAAAAGATTTATTTATTTATTTATTTGACAGAGAGAGAAATAGTGAGAGAGGGAATACAAGCAGGAGGAATGGGAGAGGGAGAAGTAGGCTTCCCGCTGATCAGGGAGCCCGATGCGGGGCTCAATCCCAGGACCCTGGGATCATGACCTGAGCAGAAGGCAGATGTTTAACAACTGAGCCACCCAGGTGCCCCCAACTCCATGTCTTTTGATTGGAGCATTTAGGCCATTTACATTCAAATTAATTATTGATAAGTATGTACTTATTGCCATTTTTAAAATGTGTCTTCTGATTGTTTTTATAGTTCTTCTTTGTTCCTTTTTCCTCCCTTCCTCTCTTTCTTTGTGGTCAACGAGTATCTATAGCATTTTGTTTGGCTTTCTTTCTCATTATTTTTTGTGTATTTGTCATAGGTTTTGGGGTTGTGGTTACCATCATGTTCATATATAACATCTTAAGTAAATAACAGTCCATATTGATTTGATGGTCATTAAGTACAAACATGTTCTAAAATAAAAAAACAAAAACAAAAACAAAACAACAACAAAAAACTGAAAAAAGAAAACAATCTTTCTTTTTCCTCTTTTAACTCCTTTCTCCACATTTTATGTATATGTTCTCATATTTTACATCTTTTTATTCATATTTTTCTTATGTCTAATTATGGCCATTTCTTTTCCATTTAAAGAGGTCCCTTTAACATTTCTTGTTAAGTCTGGCTTAGTGGTGATAAACTCCTTTATCTTTTGTTTGTCTGGCAAACTCTTTATCTCTCCAAATCTGAACGATAACCTTGCTGGATAGAGTATTCGTGGTTGTAGGTTTTTTCCTTTCAGCACTTTGAATATATCATGCCACTCCTTCTGGCTTACAAAATTTTGCTGAAAAATCAGCTGATAGCCTTATAGCTTTTCCCTTGTAGGCAATTTTTTATTTCTCTCTTGCTGCTTTTATGATTTTCTTTTTATCTTTAACCATTGACATTTTAATTATTACTTGCCATGGTTTGAACCTCCTTGGGTTCATCTTGTTCAGAGCTCTCTGTTATTCTTGGACTTGAAAATCTATTTCCCTCCCTAGGCCAAGGAAGTTTCCAGTTATTATTTCTTCAAATAAGTTTTCCACAACTTTCTCTCTCTCTTCTGGGACTCTTATAGTGTGAATGTTTGTTCACTTGATGTTGTCCAAAAGATGTCTAGCCTCATTTTTTAAAATTCTTTCCTCTTTTTGCCATTCAGCTTGTGTGTTTTCCATACCCTGTCTTCCAGATTATTGATCCATTCTTCTGCATCCTCTAACCTACTATTGATTCCCTTTAGTGTGTTTTTTTATTTCAGTTATTATATTCTTCAACTCTGATTTTTTTTTTAATATCTTCTATCTCTTCATTGAAGGTCTCACTGAGTTCTTCCACTTTTTTCTCCAGCCCAGTGAGTGAGTATCTTTATGATCATTACTTTAAATTCTTTACTAGGCATATTATTTATCTCTGTTCCATTTAGTTCTTTTTCTGAGGTTTTTCTTATTCTTTCTTTTGGAGCATGTTCCTCCATCTCCCCATTTTGCTTGACTCTCTGTGTTTGTTTCTACAGATTAGGTGAAAAGGCTACTTCTCCTAAAGTTGAAGGAGTGGTCTTGTGTATGCTGTCCCCTGTGCAGACTGTGTGTGCTTGATGACTTTTCCTGGCTGGCTGGACCTATGGCTGTATATGCTAATTACTCTTTTAAACCATGGTTTTTTTATGGAAAGAATAAAGAAAAATAATAATGATGATGATGATAAAAGAAAAGAAGAAAAGAAAAAAAATAAAGAAAAGGACATAAAGAAGAAAAAGAGAACAAGAATGAAAATTTTTTTTAATTTAAAAGTCCATAAAATCACAGCCTGTTTTTTGTGCACAGGCGGCTGAGGTGAGCTTGTGGACCCTGGTCTTGCTGAGGTCGCAAGTGCTCTGGGAGTTGGACCTTGCTTTGGTCTAGGCTTTTCAGGTGGATGAGGAGAGAACCTTCCCACAGTTCCTCAGCCCTTTTAAACCTCAGCTTTCTTTCTGTGCCTCAGTAAAACTGGGGCTGGTGTGGACTTAAGGGCCCTGGGCTTGCTGAGGTTACAAGCTCTCTGTGATGACTGGACCCACCAGTTATGGTGTCTGGACCCGCCCGTTAGTTCCTCGGGACCCTCCAATTATGGAGTCTGAAGCTGCCTTTTATGGCAACCAAACCTGCACCTTATGGTATCCAGATCCTGCTCCGGTCTGTGCTTTTAAGGTGGACAGGGAGAGAATGTTCTTGCAGTTCCTGGGTGCTTCTAAATGGTGGCTTTTTTTTTTTTTCCTGTGTCCCAGCACAGCTAGGGCTGGTGTGGGTTTGTGGACCCTGGGCTTGCTGAGGTCGCAAACTTTCTGTGCCAATCTGACCCACCAGTTATGGCATCAGGACCCACTAATTATGGCATCCCAGCCTGTGCCTTGTGATGTCCAGACCCTGCTCCAGTCTGGGCTTTTAAAGTGGCATGAGGAGAGCGTTTCTGCAGCTCCTTGGCCCTTTTAAAACCCAGCTTCTTTTTCTGTGCCCCAGCGTGGCTAGTGCTGATGTAGCCTTGTGGACTCTGGGTTCACTGAAGTCCCAAGCTCACTGAGACAGGTGGACCTGCCCCTTCCAGTGTCCAGACCCTGCTCCCATCTAGGTGAGGTGATAACATAAACCATATCCCTCTGACCTGGAAAGCTTTCCCACAGCAGCGTTCTAGTGCTATCTCTTTTATATGCTAGTTGTTCTTTTAAACCAGGCCTTTTTTTTTTCCTGTGCCCAAGGACAGAGGGATTTGTTCCCAAGTCCTCAGTACTGTCCCTCCCCACTGCGTTTGCAGCCTCAGGGGTAGGGGTTCCCTTTGTTGCTGGGTCTCCATCTCTCTTCCTGTTCCGTTTGCCATTCTCTCTACCTTTGGTTGCTCCAGATCTGTTCAGTCAGCCCTTACTTCTTCAGGAGTAACTGTTCTATTAATAGGTGTAATTTGGTGTTTGCCTTGAGGGAGGAGAGTTCAGAGTCTTCCTAAAAAAAAGCTATCTTGAACCAGAACTTCCTAAGGGACTTTAAGGAACCACCTCTTTAACATAACTCAGGTATGTTTGAAAGGGGCTGATGTGGAATAACAAAAGACACCCATTTGACCCTTTTGACTCTGGAGTTATTTCAGGAATGGAAAAGATGCCCCTAAATCTCTGAGCATTTAAGAAATTGCAAAGGTTTTAGGAGGTGTGTGGCACAAACCATAGACAAGAGCAAATATATATTTATTATACATCTCCCATCCAAGAGGTTATCTGTCAAGAATATTGAGGAGGAAATTCAGTGGGTAGAAGATGATGAAAACAAAGCTTTCCCAACACTAAGGTCCTATACTTAAAAAAGAAGGAGGAGGAGGAGGAGGAGGAGAAATGAGAAAGGTTAGATAACATGCTTCATAATGAAGTGATTGATCTTACAACTATTGTTATAAATATATTGAAGTAATGGATGCAAGTGCCTCCTGAGATAGCACATCTCTTCTATGATTTCCCTGCCAACACTGTATGATCTGAATCTAATCATCAGGAAATAACAAATAAGCCCCAACTGAGAGACATCTACAAAAAAACTGGCCCATAATTTTCAGAAACGTCAAGGTCAAAAAGCAATATGGAGACTGAGGAAATGTTCCAATTTAAAGAGACGAAAGAAACTTGACAACTAAATGCAAATGGTGATCCTGGAAAATAGCCAGAAAGGAAATTATAGGAAAAGTTGATGAAATTTGTTAATGGACTATGTGTAAGATAATGATATTCTATAAATGTTAAATTTCTTGATATTGGTAATTGTACTGTGGTTATATAAAAGAATGTCCTTGTTTTTAAGAAATAAATTCTGAGGCATTTAACGGTAAGTGTGTTAATTAAACAAGAAGGCCATTTGACTGAGATGGTTCTAATCCCTTAACAGCCTATGTAAGCAAGCCAAAACCTAAGCGTGTAAAGACCTCAAGGTAAAGAAATCAAAACCTAAAGACAACTAATCACAAACAGCCAATTAGCCTTCCCCAAATGAGGCAAATGCTTAAGATACAGCCAATCAAATAATGTCTTGCTCTGCTTCCACTTTTTCCTCTATAAAAATCTTGCCCCTGGTTCCTGTTGGTGGAGCGAGCTCTTCTAATCACTTCCGGGCTGGTGCTGCCTGATTTGAATCTATTTTTGCTCAAATAAGCTCTTAAAAATTGTAATATGCCTCTGTTTATCTTTTCACCAGGAGATGATGTCTGCAATTAGTTCTCGAGTAGTTTAGGAAAAAGAGAGAGAATGTTAGATCAAGTAGGGCAAAATCTCGAAATCTAAACTTACATGCCATCTAATGTGGATATGGGATATGAGAGTTCCTTGGACATATGTGTGTTCCTTGTACAGACTTGTAACATTTCTGTTAAGTTTAAAATTTTATCTATATGAAACAATTAAGCAAGTTTTGCTTACTTTTGTAAGGGTATCAAGGGTAAAAGAGAACTGACAGGTTAGAATGTTGAAACAATTTTGAATTACCAAATTTGGAGATCACTATCAAACAACCCTCCTTTGGTTAACAAGGACTTCTGGCAGGAAAATACCCCCATTAAATTGACACAGGTCCAAAGGAGTTTAATGAGAGCCGAACAGGAAATGCTAAGCTCCATTTCAAAACCCTTAGGCTGGTTGCAAAATATACAGTTCCCCCTGGACGAGACCCTCTAGCAATGACTTCAATCTATGCTCCAAAAGGAGCTGTAGAAAACTAGAGTGTTTAGAATTTTTCCTAGAAAGTGGACAAAACCTTTCCTTAAACAGCTGTTTATTTAAAACATTAATAAAAATTACCTTTCACTTGGTTGGATACCCGATGAGTTGGTCTTCACAAATCTGATTAGAGCATAAGAAGAGCCAACATGGCTTGAGGAAGCTGTTGTCAGTGACACTAGGAGACAGGAAACTGAGAAACAGAGAGGTAAAATACCTTGCCCAAGGTCAAACATTAATGACGTGATAGATCTAGGAATTGAAACCAAGGTGTCTCTCTCAAGAGCCTGTGGTCTATTCACTAATCAATCTGCTTCCAACGCAGTAACGGTTCATGGATCCATTCCATGATATGTTATAGAGTATCTCAATTTCCCTGTCGTCACAGCCCTGTAAGAGTGACGTCACTCACATCTCCACTTTTACATGTGAAGAAAACGAGACTGAGAACTAACATAACTTGTTCACATTCACAAAAACTAGAAAGAGATGAAGGCAAAACACCAACACAGTTATGTGCGATTTCAAAACCCCTACCCCTTTTACCCATCAAGATAGCAGAAATAAATTGCATTTTGAAGAATTGGCTATCAAGAAAATGATCCCTGAGTGAACACCAAGCTCTAAAGTAACTAATATTAAATTATCCCATGGGAACTTTCCTAAAACAGCCCCGAAGGCAAAAGATGATTTTTTTTTTCACTGACTCTATAAACATTTTCAGAAAATATTTTCATTTTAATCCAAAAAGGTACATACAGTCACACATCAGACCTCTTGTCTTTCCCTACTCCATTTTATTGTCAGTGTTTTCTCTTCCCTTTCTCTCTTTCTCTCTCTCCCTGGTTCTTCTACCTCTGTCTTTCCCTCCCTCCCCTCTTTCCCTTTCTTCCGCCTCCTTGAAATTCTAGTTGTATAAAAAGGTTACGAAGGTTCCTGCTTCCCCCTAGTGGTATGTGTCTAGAAATGGCAGTCACTTTAGGAAAATTAGGAAAACTTTACAGACCGTAGGAATAAAATGACACTTAGACTCCTTTAGAGTTTTTGGAGGCAGGGGGACAACGGGGTGAGAGGAAAGAACCTGTGATCACTGACAGTCTATTTAACCTCACATGGCCTCAGAAAATGCACCTGTGACGGGGACGTTAGACTATCCCCTTCTCACAGTTGTCTTACGGGTTGAGATAATATAGTAAAGGGTCTTGAAGCATAGTGCACTCCCAATAAGAGCTAACTATTATTTACTTTTGGCAGCTCTGTAAGGTTAGGAAACAGACGTTCAGCACAGCTTACTTCTTTTCTTTTTTTTTTTTCTTTAAGATTTTTATTTATTTATTTGACAGAGAGAGACACAGCAAGAGAGGGAACACAAGCAGGGGGAGTGGGAGAGGGAGAAGCAGGCTCCCCGCCGAGCAGGGAGCCCGATGTGGGGCTCGATCCCAGGACCCTGGGATCATGACCTGAGCTGAAGGCAGATGCTTAATGACTGAGCCACCCAGGCGCCCCTCCATGTGTCAGATATTAAGATGGGCACCAAAGTCAGAGAAGTAAGTGCAGAAGTCAAGGGTGAGATGGACTAATAGGTAGAGGTTGTAAGTATAGGAACTAGTCCCTAAGAGCCATGTTTGTTTGTTTGTTTGTTTTTAAGATTTTATTTATTTATTTGACAGAGAGAGACACAGCGAGAGAGGGAACACAAGCAGGGTGAGTGGGAGAGGGAGAAGCAGGCTTCCCACTGAGCAGGAAGCCTGATGCGGGGCTCAATCCCAGGACCCCGGGATCATGACCCGAGCCGAAGGCAGACGCTTAACGACTGAGCCGCCCAGGCACCCCACAGCTTACTTATTTTCTTAAGTTAACTCAGCCAGCGAGCTGTAGGACTAAGCCCATAATCCAAGTTTTCAGACGTTAGTGCCCTTCCTCACACCTCAGTCTCCCAGATGAATAGGTGATAATGAGGAATCTTAAGAATTTTAAAAGTCTTACAGGGATATTTTCATATACTACCTGTGTTTTCCATTAAATTAAAAAAAATATGCATTTCAAAGACCTGCGGTCCTATCTCCAGAATTGGGTCTTAAAATTGCAAGAAGAGAAGCGCACAAAGATTTATGTCCAGGGGCGCCTGGGTGACTCAGTCAGTTGGGTGTCTGCCTTCGGCTCAGGTCATGATCCCAGGGTCCTGGGATCGAGTCCAGAGTCCCCGAGTACCGCATCGGGCTCCCTGCTCAGAGGGGAGTCTGCTTCTCCCTCTCCCTCGACCCCTCCCCCTGTTTGTACTCTCTCTCTCAAATAAATAAAACCTTTAAAAAAAAAGATTTATGTCCAAAATATGTTCACAGATCATTACTTATTAACAGTACAAAGTTGAAATCAAGCTAAATATATTTATTCAATAAACCTTTGTACAAATAATGATAATTGTTTTTATTTATTTATTTCATTTATTTCTCGGTGCCAGATGCTGTCTTAAGAACTAGGAATAGATCAAAGCATTCAGAAAGGCAGGTTCCAATATGTTCTATTCACTGATCAGTCGGCTTCTGAGACAGATCCATGGATCCAGTCCACATTTCACTGCACGGTAGTACTTCAGAGGGACTATTGTGCGACAGTGAAAAAAATCATGTTTTCAATAATTATTAAATTATATGGAGATGTGCTTACATTAAAAATGTTAAGGGAAAAAACAGTATGAAAAATTGCAAACTATATTATTTCAGTCCTAAATGTGTGTGTGTGTAGCACCAAAATCTAAATCTAAGTAGTACCTTCCTCCAGGTGATAGGTTATGGGTAATTTTGTGTCCTCGTTTATACTTGTCTGAATATCCTGAACTTTTGTAATGAGACAGAACTGCTGGGGCGCCTGGGTGGCTCCGTCGGTTAAGCACCTGCCTTCGGCTCAGGTCCTGATCTCAGGGTCCTGGGATTGAGCCCCATGTCAGGCTCCCTGCCCAGCAGGAAGTCTGCTTCTTCCTCTCTCTGCTTACGTTCTCTCTCTGTGTGTCTCTCAAATAAACAAATAAAACCTCAAGAAGAAGAAGAAGAAGAAGAAGAAGAAGAAGAAGAAGAAGAAGAGAAGAAGGAGGAGAAGGAGGAGGAGGAGGAGGAGGAGGAGAAGAAGAAGAAGAGGAAGAACTACTGCTGTGATCGTCAGAAAATTTACATGAAAAACTATTTTGGGGTGCTAAAAAAAATACCAGAATTTCTGAGAACGGGCTTTAGTTTCTCTTCACAGTTAAATAATGAATCAAGAAGTGTAGATGGGAAAGATTTGCAAGAAAAACAATTACCCCAAGGATTGGGAATAGAGGCCAGATGTTCAAACTAGAAAGGGCCGTGCCTGAGAGGGTGTTTAAAAGAGCAGATGTAAGGCATTCACTTGGCACACTGGACCCTACTTTCCATTGAGGTCAGTTGTTCTCACAGAAAGGATTCACACTAGACTGAACTAGTGTGGACAGAAGATCTGATGCCTCCAGAAGAGAAAACGGAGAAGAGCTGTGACCCCAACAGGTAGAATTTCTGGATTGGAGAGTTTCAAAGTTACTGTGGAAAAGCACCAAGGAGAGCCTTCTTTCTGACAGTAACCCTAAAAGGTGTGTTGTTTCCTATCAGCCCCTTCTGGGCAGGGCCTATCAGCAGCACCAAATGCGCGAGATATAGGCCCACCTTGAGGTGGCATCTCCCCAGCAACCTGCGTGAGCCAATCATATCACTCACAGTGGAAACCTGCAGCTCCAGATAATGTCACTTGGCCCCAAACACTGTACAGCCCGTGCCTTTCCTGTCTTCCTGAGAAAGTTAAGGTTGAGCTGCTGAGCCTGACCCTTAGCAGGCCTTTGGAATTCCCCCCTACACAGACTAGATAAGGGATTTTTTTTTTTTTAATTGGAAACTAACGAGTTCATTTCCCAATCCCTTATTTGGTGCACAGATCTGTCTATTTCGCAGAGATTTCAGCTCTGCAAATAAGCTGGAGCTGGAGCTGGAGCTGGAGCTGGAGCTGGAGCTTCCCTCAGAAAAACCGCTGGTTGGAGGTGGTCAACAGAAATCTCAACAAAACATGAACAAGGCAAGTTCTTGCTGAGACTCACCCAAAGAAAATCCCAGAGGAGAATGCTGAGCACTCATTTCAGGATGAAGCTGCAAGAGCAGAGAAGTATTTGTACCACAAATGAATACCGTCCATTGACCAAGAGAGGCAGAAGGATTCTCCCAACTGCTGCAGCCCCCAGGATGAGAATCTGGCTCCTCCCGAGGTCGCTTCCTCTCCTGATGCTGTTCTCAGCCCTGCAGACACCCACCGGGTGTTCTGAGGTAGGGCACAATTGAGGAGGTGATTCTTTATGGTCAGTGCCCCACTGGAGCGCTTTCCTGGTGACAACCTTTAAGTGACTTTTAGTCACTTGGGATCTGATTTCATTCAAACATTTTTTTAAAAGACTTTTTATTTTATTTATGTGACAGAGAGAGAGAGAGAGAGCACAGGCAGGGGGAGCGGGAGAGGGAGAAGCAGGCTCTCCACTGAGGAGGGAGCCCGATATGGGACTCGATCCCAGGACACTGGAATCATGACCTGAGCCAAAGGCAGGCACTTAACCGACTGAGCCACCCAGGCGCCCCTCATTCAGACATTTTAACCAATAATGCTAGTGAAGGGGGCACCTGGGTGGCTCAGTCTGTTAAGTGTCTGCCTTTGGCTCAGGTCATGATCCCTGGGTCCTGGGATCGAGCCCCGCATCGGGCTCCCTACTCAGCAGGAAGCCGGCTTCTCCTTCTCCCACTCTCCCTGGTTGTGTTCCCTCTCTCACTGTGTCTCTCTCTGTCAAATAAATAAATAAAATCTTAAAAAAAAAAAATAATGCTAGTGAAGGGTGTTGAAAACAATTCTTAAAAATTGAGGAATTCTTTAGAGTTTATAAATTTGGCGTTAATGGAAGCTAGAGGCATAATGTTATTTTCTTGATTCTCCATAAAATTTAGAACATTGCTTCTGTAGGACAAATGATGCAAAATAAAGTCTATTTGGCTTTCGACCGTTTCATAGGGATCAACTCAAAAGAAGTATTATAATTTAAAGATCTATATAATGAAAAATAATCTACTGTTAAGAGATAACAGAGTACATACTTGAGATCTAGTAATACAGTAAAGTGTTTAGAGCTCACAAGACGTAACAGAACATGATACGATTGATTTTGTTTTGTTTTGGCTTAAATAGATTCTGTAGACCTATTTGTAAACCTTCTGTAAAGAATTATTGGTAAAGATCATTTAAGCAGTCTTAAAAATCTGTTCCATTTTGCACACACCTAGATGTCTTCTCATCATAAATAACAGTAAAACACCAAAATGGCATGTTTTTGAGTTTCAGCTGCAACATCTTTGACACTGACCGGATGGAATCTTATCTCCTAATATAAGGAGTGCTGTTTATTAGAAAAGCATCGTTTCTTTGCCAAGAAGAAAACATCTTGGAATTTAGATAGTTGAAATCATGGCTCTGAAAAACAGACTGATGATCCTTAATGAACTTGTATTCAAATCTCTAACTTCAGTTTAATATGGACTAGATATAATAAGTAACCTTCAATTGACTACCCATAGGAAATTATCTTTTTCCCACTCCTGGCACACTCCTGAGCACTTTACCATTCCCCTGGTGGTGGGCAAATTTAGTTGATTGGTAACATCAGGAATAATAACTGGGCATTCTGAGTTTGACTCTGCTCTTTTTCCTCCTGGGAGTTAGCCTGAAAGAAAAGGACACGAGCTCTGTGCTCCTCCATGACAAGAATCTTATCTTTGGGCAGGCCACAATCCAATACTGTCTGCAGCTCAGTGGGCAAGTCTGCCTTGTTCTGGGGTTTACTCTTAACAAATCTACTTGCCATCAGACCCAAAGATATGTGCCCCAACAATTCAGCAGTAAAGATGATATTTTAACCTTCATACATGCTCTTTTTTTCCTCAATTTTTAAATCAGATCCTGGTCAGAAGAGAGGGCTCTTATTTACTGGGGACCCCTAGGGACAACCCAACATTACTCATCACTGAAGTTTTTTCGTAAATAAAGTTCAGAGACTTAATACAAGTTTTAGGTATTCATAAAAGAGATCTTCCTTAATACCCATGACAGGATGTGAAGGGGGTCAGTAGAGGAAACAGAAAGTACACATAAACTTTAAGATTATAATTTTTTTTCTTCAAAGTACTATGCAAAAATACTGGTTTTGGTTATACAAGAAGGGTCACTTCCTCCCTGGGGAGGTGAGGTTTTTTTTGAGCTTTTAGTAATAGTTATCAAACCAAATTCAATCTCTGGCACAGGTCCTGATGCAGGAAGTACTAGGACAGGGTAATGATTATGAGTGAAACTTATTTCAGCACATAAGTTTTGAGAAGAAGACTTGGCTTTATGGAGGATAGCAAGTCAGGCACCGGATCCACCATCTGATTTGAAAAGTTAAAGTCAAGATTTTTCTTTTCTTACAGGTTGCAGTTAACATTGACTTTGACTTGACACCAGATTCCTTTGATGATCAGTACCAAGGCTGCAGCCCACAAGTCATGGAGAAGCTAAGTCAAGGGGATTATTTCACAAAAGAACTAGAAGCACATGGAAATTACCACAGGGTCTGGGCGAATGCCCACTTAACCTGGCTGAACAGAGGAAAAGATCTCCCCAAGAACATGAATATTACACATGCTGTGGCCATCTTGGTTTATACATCAAACAATAGTGTCCGCGCAGACTTCACTAAAGCCATGGCCAGTGCTGGGAAGTCTCCGCAGCCGTATAAACATTCATTCCGTTTCAAATACCTGCACTACTACCTGACCTCAGCAATCCAGCTGCTAAGGAAACAAATGGTCATGAAGAATGACTCTCTGTGTTTTCAGGTGCATCACGAGATGAAGGATATCTATTTGGAAGCCTACAGAGGTGCCACCATCCGATTTGGCCAATTCCTCTCCGCCTCCCTCCTGAAAGAAGACGCACAGGAGTTTGGGAACCAAACTCTATTTACCATATTCACCTGCCTGGGTGCACCTGTACAAGAAGTCTCTCTCAAGAAGGAGGTCCTGGTCCCTCCCTATGAGTTGTTCAAGGTTGTAAATGTGAGCTACCACCCGCGAGGAAATTGGTTGCTGTTGCAGTCAGCTGGGAACGTGAGCACATATAACTGTCAGCTGCTAAAAGGTATCCTATTATCGATCTAAATGGAATCTGCTCTTTATCAGGATCACAGGCCACTATTCTTTTAAAAAAGTTATTTTTCTGAGTGGGCTTACTGGGGAAAGGCCAAAAACATGGAAATTGGCCTTCAGAAGTAGTGGAACTGACAGATTAGAGAAGACCTGCCTTATTTCTTGGTTTCCCTCCCCTTCTTTCTCCTCAACTACCTCTAGAAAAAATGTGTTTCTTCAGCGGCACTAATATGTGGGACATTCTAGACACAGAGAGTAAACCTCTACTGAAAAAGATAGCACATACTTTTTTTTTTACTTTATTTTATTTATTTTTACCTTCACCCTCAAACTCGGTTTTGTTTGGGTTTTTTTTTTTTTTGGTTTTTTGGCTTTTTGGCTTTTTTTGTTTGTCATGGTCATTACAGGAATAAGGAGTGCTGTGAGTAAAGCAGGAGGCATGATTTATTCATTCACTCTTATCTATTACCCATCTTCTATGTTCCAGGAACTGGGATGGGAGGCATCAGGTGATATGAAATGAATAAAGCAAAATCACTATCCCAGGAAGAGTTTTAGTCTAATGAGAAACGGAAATATGAGCAAATGTCCACACTCAAAAGCACTAAGCAATATACCAGATGTTTAAGCAATGGTTTTGGCTTCTCAGTGTAGGAAGCTACTCATTCTCTCTGGAGAAAGTGAGAAAGTCTACACGATAGAGGACCCCATGGGACTTGAAGTAAGAATGGGGGTTTTCAGTGAAAAAGAGAGGAAAAGTCATTCCAAGCAGAAAACAGCATATGCTGAATCACAGAGGTTTCAAATAGCCAGTGTCTAGGGAATCTTCGTAATTCTGGATGGCTAGAATATAGGAGGCAAAAGACACAGGAAGAGGCGAGGAGTAGAAAAGGAATAGGGGAGCAGCACCTGGGTGGCTCAGTCCTTAAGCGTCTGCCTTCGGCTCAGGTCATGATCCCAGGGTACTGGGATCGAGCCCCGCATTGGGCTCCCTGCTCAGCGGGAAGCCTGCTTCTCCCTCTCCCACTCCCCCTGCTTGTATTCCCTCTCTTGCCCTCTCTCTCTCTCTGTCAAATAAATAAATAAAATCTTTTAAAAAAAAAGAAGAAGAAGAAGAAGAAAAGGAATTGGGAATTGATTGGGGTGGGGAGACTTCTGACAGGCCAGATGGTTAAAACTCTTGTATTCCATGCTAAGGACTTTCAAACTTCATGCTGTAGATATTGAGAAGTCATTGGAAGTTTTTAAAGAGTGGAGCATCAATGAGATCAGTATTTTAGCAAGAGCTCTGATGATATTGTGAAAAATGAACTGAAGTGGGAGAAATTGGAGACATCACAGAACAAAAAAATATTAAGATCTTTTTTAGAAAAATATGTGGCCGGCTCCATTCCATCCCTGTACGTTGCCAGCCAGAGTCCCTGCACAAAATGGTAGTTCTGTGGCAAGTGCCTGGGCCCTGTTTGATTTAGAAGGAAGATCGTCCTTATCCACGTGTGCATGTGTTCACACTCACACTTAACTGTAATATCTACCTTCGAAATATCACTGAATCTTTCTCTATTCCATCATTACTGCTACTGTTAATAATTCAGGCTATCAGCATTTCTCAGCATTTGGGGGCTGCAGTGTTACAATGATCCTAAAATTGGCATCCATGCTGAGGTCTTGGGCCTGCTTACTCTGGCCTATCTGCAAACACAGACCAGCTGAGAGGTGACCTATCAATACTTTTATCTCTTCCTGCCTGTCCGCAGAAGTGTGGCAGGCAGCAACATGAGTGAAATGAGTATCTGTTCCACAGAACCAAGAGATTAGTGTTTGCAGAGGCGAATGAAAAACTAGAGTATGAAGCAAACAGTGAGATTTTAACACCAAACGAGAACATTCATAGCCAGATTCCAGGGTTCTTTGGAACTACATTGTTGTTTCATCCTCATCAGGATGAAGTTGAGACAGAAAAACTTTTCTACTGGGTTGATGAACACAGTAAAATACATTAAGTAAAATGTTGTAGAACATTTACATCAAAGGGTAGGAAACTGAGAAAAAGGAGTATATAATAGAAACTTTTTAAAAATATTTTATTTATTTATTTGATAAAGCACAAGAAGGGGGAGGAGACAGAGGGAGAGGGAGAAGCAGGCTCCCTGGGGAGCCTGATGTGGGGCTCAATCCCAGGACCCTGGGATCATGACCTGAGCTGAAGGCAAATGCTTAACGGACTGAGCCACCCAGGCTCCCCTATCATAGAAACTATTACCCATATTCTCTACTCCGTAAGTCTCAAAGGAAACTATTTCAAGACCGTCCCCACCAAACTAATGATCTTTGCTTTCCTGTCAGGAAGCTACTCAAACACAACTTGGAGTTAAGGCTTAGCTGGAATAGCCATGCACATTGCTAGACTCTGGAAGCTTGGCTGGTCTTGACTGGATATTTGAAATCACAAATCATACTTAAGGGAATCAGTAATCTTGTATTGCTCTGTAAGCTCTTTGTAGGCAGACATGTGACTACACAGTATTTAAGAGTCTGGCATGGAATCCTGGCAGTTTGATCCCAGATCCACTCTGTCTGGATTCCTATCCAACTTGTGCAATTTTTCAGCTGTGTTCTCAGTCAGTTGCTTAAACTCCCTTTGTTTCTTCAACTATGTAAGGAGCATCATAATAGAGCCCCTGAGGGCTCTTGTGAAACTAAACTAAACTAAACTAAACTAAAAACTAAACTAAACTAAACTAAACTAAAACTAAAACAAAATAAAATACTAAAGTATTTCTACAAGACCTAGCATGTGATAAATGGTAAGCAAGTGTTAACCAATATTAACTTTAGTCTCCTGACACATAGAGGTGATCAATCTACATTTGTTGAAAAAAATCTATATTTGTTGAATGAGTGAATAAATGAAGCATTCTCTTTTAATACTTCCAAGTGATCTGGTCTTTGGGTCAGATGACCAGATAACTCAATTGACTAAAAACAGTTTTGATATTTACCAGAAAGAGAAAATATTCTAGAAAGTTCAACCCCTAGTCAAAAATAAGGAGCTATAGCCACGATATGACTAATTTAGAATGTGGTCGTTTGCAATGTGAGTTACTACATCTAAATTTTTCCTAGAAATTCACCACTGTGCAGTGTTGGGAAGAGATTGTAAATGGCAGGAAAAAAACGACCCCTGGTCGTAAAGGGTGATATTTTGGTCAGAGACATTGCAGGGTAGGCCAAGAGCTGGAGTTGGGAGTTTCTTCCCAGCCAGCACAACTACAAAACTATTCAGAAGATTGAAAGAGGGAGAAGAATCAGCTCAAGCTGCAGGGATTCCATTCTTCCTTTGACTCTGTTGGCTCTGGCTGAACGTTGCAGAGAAGGCTGCTCCATCCTCTGGTTCTGCTTTCCCTAAACCTCATATGGAAGCCAACTAGGGAAGCCTCAAGGCTGCCATTGGCTGGTTGATAGCACAGGCAAGTTAGTTGAGGACAAAAAGGCTGTATCATCTTGAGATAAACACAACCAATATCCACCTATCTCTACTGATTACAAACAAAAAAAAGTTTGATTAACTTCATGATGCTTTCAGCTATTCACTGCAGTGGTGTTTGTTTGTTTTCTCAATAAGTAAGCTATTTCTGAAACTTTCTTTAAGTCATTTCTGTTAACTGACTAATAACACTTTACTTATCCCAACATCCTGGAGCAGTATTGGGTTGATCCATACATGAACAATGGGAGGAGGGAAGTGGTGTGTTTTTCTTTTCTGGGAGTCCTTCACTGGAAGGGAGTAAGATCAATGGACTCTCCCCAGACCTGCTTTTCTAGCTAACTGCTATTTTGGGCCATCAACCTCAGTCTAGGGATTCCCAGATGGTATTCTAGAGGACTGATATCTAATTCCTCATGAAACCAGAATCCTCTCAGGAAACTGTTTCTTATCCCTTCATTTTTTTCCCCAGGCAGAAGCCACAAGCTATTCTACATCTAAAAAGTCCTCTGAGCCAATGACTTGTTTCCTCTCCTGTTCCCTCTTAATCTGACAGACATCATATTTGAAAGACAACATGAAGACCTTTAAAATTGGTCAGCCAGGGGCGCCTGGGTGGCTCAGTTGGTTAAGCAACTGCCTTTGCTCAGGTCATGATCCCAGAGTCCTGGGATCGAGTCCCACATCGGGCTCCCAGCTCAGCGGGGAGCCTGCTTCTCCCTCTGACCCTCTCCCCTCTCATGCTCTTTCTCTCTCTCTCTCTCTCAAATAAATAAAATCTTTAAAAAAATAAAATAAAATAAAATTGGTCAGCCAGGACACCATAATTCTCCCAATGAAAAGATAATAGATTAGAGAATATAGCTTCCCCAGCCCCTCGATTTATTTCAGAATTGGTTCTGTTAACTTGTAACTACAGTTCTCAAGTTCAAAGAGTACCGAGGAATCTGTCACGTTCAGAGTTAAAAGGAATTGGTAGCATAATATATTTAAGGAAGGGCAATGCAAAAGAAAAATTGTTTAAGACATTCTACACTAATGGCTCTCCCTTCTAATTCTTCTCTCATCCCTTTCGTGACCTATACTGGTTACCATAGAAACAGATGTTTTCATGCCCGTTGAAAGACTCAAAATATGTTACGTTAGTTATTTGTCCTTAAATGTTGTTTTGTTCAGGAAAATAACCCGTGCCAAAAATCTGTAAACACACAAATACATACTCTGTTCTGTATCACTGGATTCACAAAGAAGGATTTATTTGTTAAAATGTTTCACATAATCAAAATTCTTAAGCATGTTTCTAGAAAAAATACAGTCAGCTTTTGTAGGAAGCCTGGTTTTACATGTTAACTGTGCCAGTTACTAGCAGTGAGAATGTGGGCAAAGGCTTAGTCCTTGTGTGTCTCCATTTCTTTACATGTAATATAGGGGAGAAATGTAATGAAACCTCCCTTCTAGGATTCCGGTGAGGATAAAATGACTTACGCATGTAAAAGCTCTTAGAACAGATTCTGACACTCGTAAGTACTCAAAATTGGCAGGTACTATTACTGTTACATATTATTTATTTATTAATTTCCTGTTTTCCTGGTTTTTTTTTACTCTGGGCTTTATCTCAAACTAGTCTTCCCTAGTTGTGGCATCACATTAACCTTGAAGTAGAGTGTCTGACTCAGCCGAATGGATGAAAGAGGGACACCTGAGTGGCTCATTTGGTTAAACGTCTGCATTCAACTCAGGTCATGATCCCCGGGTCCTGGGATAGAGTTCCGCATCGGGCTCCCTGCTCAGCAGGAAGCCTGCTTCTCCCTCTCCTCCCCGCTCGTTCTCTCTCTTGCTCTCTTTTGCTATCTCTGTCTCTCTCTCAAATAAATAAATAAAACCTAAGAAAGAAAGAAAGGGAGGAAGGAAGGAAGGAAGGAGGAAGGAAAGAAAGAAAGAAAGAAGGAAAGAAGGAAAGAAGGAAAGAAAGAAATAGAAAGAAAAAGAAAGAAGGAAGGAAAGAAAAAGAGGAATTGAATGAATCTAGGAGGCCACATGGCATGGTGGAAAGAGACTAGACTTTGGAGCCAGGAAGGGCTGGGCATATATGTTAGTAGCTATGTGGCCTCGTATAAATGACAACCTAAGAGCCTGTTTCTTCATTTATAAAGTGGAGGCAAAGGGGAATATTGTGGCAGTCCCTGGCGTCCACCCTCTCAAACACAATTGAAAAACTCTGGGAAAGCACTTTGCACATGGAAGTGGGATAATAGTTTAGTTTAGAAGCACAAATGTGAGCTTCAGTGATATTGACGGTGAAGAAAAAAACGAAGAGATGGAAGAAACAAAACTTATCCTTGTTTGAGCGCCAACTGGTTCCTAGATAACTCTCTAAAGAGTAACACTCATTAATCTCCACATTTGACAGAAAGGGGCTCTAAAGCATTTGGAGTATTTGCCTCCAAATATCAGATTAACTATATATACTGCATATCAGTTTTAGCTTTTTCTGCTTTTTTCAAGGGATTGAGTATTTCTTTCTGAACAATCTGATATAATTCACAGATTCAGAGTTCATGAAATACAGGGTGTAATAATTATGTATTTCTCCCCAAACTGTATATCCTAAGGCAGCAATGACCAAATTTAGGTTATGATCCACACAAAAAATGATACTTATGTAGCAAATTTCATTCACAGAAGGTTTTCACACACATTATCTGTTTAATTCTTACAACCACTCTGTACATTGGTTACTGACCCCACTATACTGATGTGAATACTGAGGTTGAGAGAGGTTACATGGTTTGTATGAGATTATTCAGCTTATAAATGTCAAAAGTGAGACCCTTTCCCATGTTTCATGACAAAAAGCCCAGGACAGTGTTCTCTACAGACTGCTTTCAGGAGATTAATTTGTTCAAAAATATTACTAAGAACCTACTATTAGTCTCAATCCTCTGTGACTGTGACTACATTGTAACTCACTTCACATACACATAAACATACAAGTACACACACGCATGTAAAACAAGACAATCATTCACCATTTCACATGCTGTTTGACTCTAGTGTTTTTTATTCTAACCCATTTTATCACATTATTACAGTGATGGTCATGATAAAGCATTAATGCATCACAACCTCCGATTTGAAAAATACTAGGATCAGAGGGAATAAAAAGCATTGAATAGATAGTCTAGAAGGAAAGTAAAAACAAATACAAAAGTAAATTTAATGTGAGTTTTCCTTAAATGAAAGATTTCGTAGATTGCATTTAATTCACAGATGTTTTTCATTTATTCACCTACATAAAGATACTGTCTGTGTAAAAATAATGATAATAATGATAAAGCATGAGGTAGAAATGTTAAAGACTATAAGAGAGAAAAAGTGGGCGCCTGGGTGGCTCAGTTGGTTAAGTGACTGCCTTCGGCTCAGGTCATGATCCTGGAGTCCCGGGATCGAGTCCCGCATCGGGCTCCCTGCTCGGCAGGGAGTCTGCTTCTCCCTCTGACCCTCCCCCCTCTCATGTGTTCTCTCTCTCTCTCTCTCTCATTCTCTCTGTCTCAAATAAATAAATAAAATCTTTAAAAAAAAGAGAGAGAAAAAGTAACAAGAGAGGAAAGAAAAGTTACTTTAACCTGAGAAAATAAAATGAAAGTAAGCTTTTTTAATATCCTAGTTATTATGAAGGGGGCTGAAGAGGTGGTTTTGAAGGATGAGTATGATTACAAAATGGTAATGTCCATATATTTGTCCTTATTTGAGCATCAATCATTATAGTAGCCATGAAGTACAGCAAAGGGGAATGGTAGGGACTGTAGTATTTCCAACAGTCTTGAGATGAGATGCTCTCATTCTACAGATGAGAAAGCTCAGGTCCAATGAAAGTAACGAACATAAAGGTCAGCTAGGGACAAAGCTTCAAAACCCAAGCTAATCACTTCCAATAACCATAATTTCTACCCACTATATTGTTTCACTGTCAATCAATATTCTCTGATAACTCTTCAGTAGAATCATATCCTGTTACAAAGTGAGAAAGGACAGAGACAGAGGTCCTTGTGATCTCAGCCTCAGTGAAGAGAAAACAAAACAAAAAATGTTTGAGAATTATTCTAATGAATGAGCTGTTCAAGTGGTATTAATGGTCTCGAGGTCCCTGTGAGAATTCAGATAATACAATTTTAGCAGGAACTTTGACAAAAGCTTAGAAATAGGTATGTACTATTAATTTTCCTTATCTACTCTTATTAGTGAAAATGGATTTTAAATAGTTTGTATATATAGAATTCCAAGAAATTCCAGGAAACTCAAAGGATTCTATGCGTTATTATGTGAAAGTAATGGGAAAATATTTCTCCATCGTCTGGTCATCCTATCAAGCAATATATTCAAATATTGAGGCAATCACAGAATTGAATGCCTTCCTACTCCCAAACATCTTTTCTATCCTAAATAGTCAGGGAAGGCTAGTTGGAAAGGAGATCCCACTCTTTAGAGCATTTTGCAATATGTGAAGAAACAATACTGTGGCTAAAAAGATAGAGTTGAGCCAGGCTGCCTGAGTTGGAATGCTGCCTTCACTGCATGCTAGATGTGCGATGTTCGGTAAGTTTCTACACGTCTGTGTCACCGTTTGATCAGCAGAAAAATGAGGATAATGAGAACAAATACCTCATAGATTTCCTGTGAGGATTAAATGAGCTAATTGCTAGCAAGTGCTTAAAACGCACACAGCATGGAATAAGTTGCTAATCAATGTTAGCTTTCATAATGGTGATGAAGATGATGATAATTAAAATAGGGATACCAGTGATGGTGATGGTGCCGCTGATGACAATAAAGATGGAAAATCAGGAGAGCTCACACACCGACTACCCAGGCAGGTAACCTGGAGTAAATCTCTGAACTTGTTGGTGCTGTTTCATCTGCAAAATAAACAAGCTGAGTTCTGTTGGTTAGAAAAAATTCTAAGAGGATACTTTTTTCAAAGTAGCTAACTTCAAATATTTTTATTAGGAATTTTCTAAGTTAAAAAAAAGTGAATCAAAGGAGAAATAAGGTAGTTTTTAAAAAAATAAACTCTGCTACCTAAAAGTTCTCTAACTTTGTGTTCGTTTTGACAGGTTCCAGCAAAAAGTACAACCCTGCTCCCGTGGTTATTGCTTCTCTCTCCTTTTTGACCAGTGTTGTCATCTCTTCCAAAAGTGGAGTATAAAGGAACCTTGTGGTTTTGCTTTCTCTGTGCCCTTTTGCTTGATGCCAGTCAGAGGCAAGCGGAATACCCTCGGGGAATCACTCTGCCCAGTTATCAACTGATGCAGCGCTTGGCTCAGCCCGCTGCCTGTGAGAGGACCTAGAACGCAGTATATCTCTTCTCCATGGACACAGAGATTCATCCTGGAATAGAAAAGGACCCAATCAGAGCTGGTGAGATACAGTCATGGTAATGTTTTGGAATTGGGATTGGGAATGGGGTGTGGGAGCCTTTTTACTGAGTGGAGATTGATGAAAGCAGAACGAGTATGAGCCTACAACTGCTAGCAGCTCTCTTGCCACCAGTAGGGGAGACTCTATCTCCTTGAGAATGGAGTGAACACAATGAAGGAGGAACTGGAAAATGAAAAGAAACAGTCTGATGAGAGAATATGAGCCCCTAGATCCAACTGTGCCTGAAACTGGAATCCTGGGCTTTTTAAAAACTACATAAATCAGTAAATTGTATATTTGCATAAATAATTTGAATTAAATTTCCTATCTCAAGCAATCAAAGGAGTTATGAATGCTTCTTTTTTTTATTTAGCAATCCTAAATAGGAACAAATCGAGAAGCTTGAGTTCGAAAGCACAGAAAAAAAAATCTTCATCAAATGGAAAAGCTTTGAACCCCAGAGAAATAATTAAAAGTGTAAATTTTCTTCAGAGATTTTTATCAGCATTCAACACCAAACCAGTGTAGACTCAGATAGGAGGAAATACGAAAACTTGAGAAATAAAAGGGAAAGTTAATAAAAGATGTTAGTGAAATCTCATTCACTGGCAGTAATGGGGTGCCACACATGTTTCTAAAATATTACAAAAGTTAGAATTTAAATTCACATGTTAATTTACAGAGGGACTTTATGGCAAATTAGATTTTAAGTCGTCATCAAAAGTTTAGGTACATTTATTAGGAAAGCATGCAGATGTGTGTGGATATAAAGGAGAAGATATGAGAGGGAAAAAAATCTGATAACCAAGCAAATATCAAAGATATATCGAGTACTTACTATGTGACAGTAATTAAATAAAAGGAAGTATAAATCACCAAACTTCAAAGCTGGGGATTTTCTCCAACTCCCTTCAGTTGTATACAATATAAATGGGACAATGGGAGTTGCCCTGATTTCCAAAGATCCGGACATTGGGCTAAACGGAGTGAAATTATGAAAGTCCATGCTACTTAGCCCCTCTGAGATTTGGGTAAGAAACAATGAAAGTGAAATCAGCTCATTTGACCCCAGTAGGACTTTCTAAAGGGACAGTGCCATGAGAGAAGAGACTCAGTGGGGAATTAGCTGCATATAATCCCCCGGTTGAGAATTCAGGCATCTAGTATATCATTCTTTACACGGAATTTTGAGAACAGGGCCAAGCTCACCTCTGTCACCTAGCTTACATTGGCCTCTATGCCTAATAAGGCAAGCATAAATTCTCCATGTTTTCATGGACACAGTTTTCATGATTTATTGCCCAGGAACATTGGCAGGTTAGCAGCTACTGAATAGAGTCTCATCGGCCTGGCTCTGCGAACAAGCTTTGTTGTGAGCTTTAGCGAAGCAATAGAAAAGCCTCCCAACATCTTGTGAATATTTTTTTTCTGTGCCATATAAATGCACTTACTGAGCCATACTATGTACAAAACACCTTGGGGATTAAAAGTTGAATAGTGTAAGCCAGATCTTCCATAGTTTACAATCTCTTGGGAGAAATGAAGAAAAGAACACAAGTCACAGAGGAAATACCAAAAGAAAGGGGAATATCAAGCCTTCTGTTCACGAGAGCTCAGAAGAACTTCTGAGGCAAGAGAAGAAGCCAGGAAGGCTTCAGGGAGGAGGCAGCATTAGCGCGAGGTCTTGGGACCCTGGGGTGGGAACAAGGGGTGAGAGGAAGAAGTCAGCGTAGGTGTGTGTCAAGCGCTTAGTGCTGAAATGCATGCAAATAATAAGCGCTTTGAGTTTAGAGAAAAGCGAGATCCCTCTGCTATGATCCCTCTCAAAGCTGGATACAGCTTTCTACTGGAAATGAGGCTCAAGGGAGGGCTTCAGATGGAAAAAGGAGAGCTGAGTAGAAAAGAGACAGGGGATATAGGAATGATCAGTGTACACAAGGGTCAGGAAATAGATCTGGCAGAGAGAAGCTGTAATGTGGACTGAAGAAGAAAGAGCCACCCAATCAAGCTAAAAGGACAGCCTAACGCATTGGATCTCCATGAGAAATCAGTCTTCTGAGTAAGACATGCTTGATAGGTGATCTTAACGCATGATCCCAGCACCTGGAGCACCAATGTCCCTTAAGAACACATTAGAAATGTGAACTCTAGGGCCTGATCCCAAATCTATAAAATCAGAAACCCAGAACCTGTGTTAAGAAGCCCTTCAGGCTTGTGACTTATGGGATTATGATCTGTAAAGGAATAACCAGGTTTTTGAAAAGATAACTTAATTCTTCCTCCTGTTGCTGCTTTATAGAACAAATCTCCAGAGATAGAAGTTATTCTCTTGAACTGTGTAGATTTGTGGGCTAAGGATGAATGTGCATACTTTGCATTCCCTCAGTCTCTCCCTAGAGTCCTAAGTTTTTGTGCAAAAAATCACGTGGATCATTAAAAGAGTTGACACTATAAAGTTGCAGAGTATTTATCTCCTATAGTAATTGTTATTAATGCTTCTCTCTTTTTTGTGTACACAAAAAAATACTTTGGCTTCATTTATTGTTTTATTTGTATCTTTACGATCCAGTGTTCTACTATGCCTATCTGATTGTCCCGAGGTCCCCTATTTGCTCTGACTTCAAAAAATAATAAATCCAGTGAAAGAAAATTTCTGTAAAGCTTGATTTACTTGGAGCACCAGGATTCTTGGCCTGAGTTTCTAATGATCTGAATCAAACTGACTTATACTTTATGAGCCCAGATCTTGATTTGGTAAAATTCAACAGACATTTTTTGAACTAGACGCTTTCAGAGACACCAACATGTACCAAATATTGGCAAGTGATAAAATGTGGGAAAAAAAGGTTATTACAGGTATTACAGGACTCCCTCCCTTCCTCCTCCCTCCCTCCCTCCCTTATCTTCTTGTAGTAAGTGCCCATGTGTTTTATTTTGTTGTGCTTTATGACAGTTCACTTCTTCCTCCCCACTATTGCTTCATTCAGTTAGGTCACACTGTGCTCGTGGCCTCTGAGGAGGAATGAAACTAGATATGAGGTAGAAACTAGTGAATCTTCCCCAGGTTGCTTTTCAAAACCTGAAGGAATGGAGAGAAAATGAGAGGAACCCAAAACAAAGAATTTGACAGAAACAGTAAATAAGAATACCAGGTTTGAGAAGAGTGCGGCTTCCCCCCCCCCCCCCCCCCATCCCCCGCATATGTCGAGAGGCTGGGAAGCAGCTGCAGACAAGAAGTCATCAGAGTGGGCAGATTAGTGGTCCTCGGGGCTGGGAAAATGTGAGAGGCACTGCCCGTGATGGCCAGCCTCACAGGAGCCACAGGCATCTGGAAACCACCGTTACTGAAGCACGAGCAGCCCATCCTGACCTCAAGCGGCTACACTAGCTCCATTCCCATTGACGTGTGGTGAGGACCTCCCTCAAACTGCCCCCGGTCATGCTTCCAGTCTTTTTTTTAAGATTTTATTTATTTATTTGTCAGAGAGAGAGAGCACAAGCAGGGGGAGAAGCAGGCTCCCCGCCGAGCAAGGAGCCCAATGCGGGGCTCGATCCCAGGACCCCGGGATCATGACCTGAGTCGAAGGCAGATGCTTAACGACTGAGCCACCCAGGCATCCCATGACCAGGACTTTTCTTGGCCATTGGCCCATTCATTTCCATGTGACTCTCCCAGCTGTTGCAATATCCTGGGACACAATCTTGTTTTTTTGTTTTGTTTTTAAGATTTTATTTATTTGAGAGCGAGATCACGAGCAGGGAGAGGGGCAGAGATAGAGGGAGAAGCAGCTCCCCCCTGAGCAAGGAGCCCGATGCAGAGCTCTATCCCGGGACGGTGGGATCATGACCTGAGCTGAAGGCAGATGCTTAACCGACTGAGCCACCCGGGTGCCCCTCCTGGGACACAATCTTAAGACCGAGAGAAGGCAGGTGAGAACCTGAACACACACAGGTTCAGAAAAAGTAACAAAGTGAGAGCTGCACCTCCCGCCTCCCATTGATGTATGTGTATTTTTTTTTTTAAAGATTTTATTTATTTATTCATGAGAGACAGAGAGAGAGAAAGAGAGAGAGGCAGAGGGAGAAGCAGGCTCCCAAGGAGCAGGGAGCCCGATGCGGGACTCGATCCCGGGACCCTGGGATCATGACCTGAGCTGAAGGCAGACGCTTAACCATCTGAGCCACCCAGGCACCCGATGTATGTGTATTTTTGAGGACAGGGTAGCAAATGGATACCTTCAAGAACGTCCTCAAAATAAGCCAGCTATTTGGAGCTGAGAGAAAATGCAGAGTTCACGTATTGAAACTCATCCTTTTTCCAAGCCCTATAAGCCCTGGAAATAGCCCAAATCCCCTTGGCCTTTGGCCACAGGACATTCTGAAGGTCTTACTGTTAGGGAGCAAAGAAGGGATTCCTAATTCAAAATTACAGGGGTGATTCCAATGACAGCCTTGGCTTTGGAGCTGAGCTCCTGACTCAGGCTCGCAAAAAGTGCAACTTCGAAGTAGCCACGACTGGGGAGGTGACCTGGCAACCTTGGTGGACGTCACTGCATCGCAGACTAAAAAGTACAGAAACTGCGAGTCTTCTTCCCCCTTTCCACCAAATGCTCACAATTTTTTTCCCTTTTAGTTTCTCATGCTTTGGCCTTATTTTTAGGTATAGGGAAATAAAAGGTTTTATTTTTAAAGGAGAAAATGGGATTTAAGACTTCAGATGAGGGGCGCCTGGGTGGCTCAGATGGTTAAGCGTCTGCCTTTGGCTCAGGTCATGATCCCAGGGTCCTGGGATCTAGTCCCGCATCGGGCTCTCTGCTCCTTGGGAGCCTGCTTCTCCCTCTGCCTCTCTCTCTCTCTCTCTCTCTCTCATGAATAAATAAATAAAATCTTTAAAAAAAAAAAAAGACTTCAGATGAGAAGATGTTTGAATGAGGACAAAACTTAAGTATTCTCAGAAGAAAAATTCCACTAAAGAACTAGAGTTATTAATGGCTTTTCTTATTCTCAACAACGTTCCTGTTAAGTATCATGTCAAATAGGGCAATCTTGAAAGCATGCACTCTTTCCCATTGCATGAGAGCCAAAGACGTTCTGGGAGGGCAAAGGGACTTGTCTAACCTTTCTTCGCCAACACGAGCACATCTCAGAAATCCTACTTCTCTGAGTGTTATGGTCTTTTCTTTGTGAAAGGTTAGAGCACCATCATTTTTGAACCTCCAATAGCTCCTAATCACAAAACCTCAGTAGGAGGCAGACAAGAATAAATCATTTGCTCTGTTCTTACTCAACTAAGCAAGAAAACTATTACTCTTCATTCATCGTTCTCAATTAACTTCTGGATAAATCATACCAAAAGTATTTAGTGATGGCTTATGATAGGTAAGGCACTGATGATACAGAGATTGGTATAGGAGTGACAAAAATGCAGAAGGTGGGGGCACCTGGGTAGCTCAGTCGGTTAAGCGTCTGCCTTCAGCTCAGGTCATGATCCCAGGGTCCTGCTCAGCGGGGAGTTTGCTTCTCCCTCTCCCTCTGCCACTCCCCCTGTTCATGTTCTCTTTCTCTCTCTCTCTCTCCAGCTCTCTCTCTCTTAAGTAAATAAATAAAATCTTTTTAAAAATGCAGGTTATTTTATATGTTTCCTGCACCTGAACAGTAGTTTCTGCCAGATTATCTAACAATAATGTTTACATTTACCTGGACTTCACACATAGTATCTAGAAATAGAATTACCAAGAGTGGAAATTAGTTTCGGGTTATTTTAATTATGCGTTAAGATGATATGTAATGTTTAGAGACTTCCCCAAATGTAATACATTACTTTGATATTCTGAACAAAATTTTTTTTAGTAACTCCCATGTCAAGCAGGCTTTCATTGATTATTTTTATTTGAATAAAGCAAAACTTGAGGCAAATGGTCTTCTGGGTGACTACTCTTTGCACTTATGTCCTAATATAACACATTTCTGGCAGCAAAGGTCCTAGAACATACTCCCAAAATTCACAGGATGTGAACTGATTTTCTGACAGAAATGAGCACCTCTGTTGCACTCCTACTGGTCATTGGCTTTCTTGGGCACAGGAATCTTGGATTCCATAGTACTTATGGCTTTTTTGAGGACCTCTAAGATTGGGCCCATAGTTTTGACAATTTGCTCCAACTGATCTGCAGCTGACTCGATGGTATTCTTGACATGTTCAGCTTTTAGCGCATCCTGCAATTTTTTCAAGATGTCTACTATACCAATTTTGGATTGACCTGGACTTTTGTTTTTCTCCGATGTGTTGGCATCTGATTGGTCTTCGGTGTCTTTTCTATAAAGGTCACTTAACTGAAGATTCATGATGGGATATGTCATCAAGAGTGAAAGAGAAGATTCCAAACTGCCAAGGATGTTACTGCTATTCAGGGCAGCGACAATGATTGGTGTCTGAACGTTTTTGAACATTTCTTTAGCTGACTGCTGCCATTCCTTTACATTGGTATTCTTCTCAACCATAGAGCAAACTGCTGTTGCAATCTTGGAACATAAAGGTTCCTTTTGCATCTGGTCATACTTTGCCTCCAGGACAGATTGCATCTCTTTAAAAATTGTGAATATTTTTTCAAAGACATCCTTAACATTATCATGTTCTTTCACAGCCATGGAGTGGATCTGGGTATTCATTGCGCTGTTAAACAATTCAATAAGTGTGTTAGTGAAGGCAACAAGATCTTGCATGTGAAAGAAAAACGTTTTGGCAGCTTGCACTAGCCTCTCTTTGTCCTTTTCTGATTCTGAAGACATTTCTCCAACAAAAATGTTTCAGCGCTGTAAAACAAAGTAGTAATCCAGATGAAAACTTAAATTCTATTTGTCAACCGTAAAAGACTGACCATATAATCTAAGTGTGGAAAGTAACTCCTGTCAAGGGTAGGAAAGCTACACCAGCTATAAAGTGGGACTTGATCCTGTGCTTTAATAAAAATAACAACAAAAATAATTAAAAGACTAGAATAGGGGTGTTTCAATGAATTTAAGCCACAGAGCGAATATCGTGTACTGGATCCTCAATTGGATATGCTGATATATGGAGTAATATTATTCTCAGGCATCATCCTCAATAATTATCCAATCTAGTGGAGAAGACTGTATAAAACTTAAAAATTACATAGAAGGGCTCTGGTTCCAGTTAAGATAGAGCAAGCACACTCTGTCCAATCTTTCCTACTGAGTACAACTAAAAATCCTGGACAGAATATATAAAGTAACTATCAGATAACTCTGAAAGGTGGGGAAGAGCAGACCAAAGAGTACTGAACTTCAAAGAAGATCAAGACCACCTGATGCCAACTCCCAAGATGTCTGTCTTGCCTAAGAATGTTTCTATACTTTCATTACAACTCATCCTCTTCTGCTATAGAGAGGAGTGTTGATGTCTCTAACCAATGTTCACAAGTAGAATTCTGGAGGAGATACAAAAAGACAGGACTGTGAACATTGGCCCAGGGGTCCCAAACTAGGGCATCCACAGGCGAAGTCCAACCAGAAGATGTGTTTTGTTTGACCCAACAACTGCTTGTATCAACTGCTAAATTTAAAAAATTGAAAGATAGAAATCCAGATTTCTATTGCTTATTGAAAAAATGAGATTAACTGGCAGCCCATGTTATAAGTTAGAAAAAGTGTCTAGAGCTATAGCTGTCCTTTTCAAGCTGGACATTTACCATCTACACCCTATTGTCTGACACTAAGTGTTTCAACTACATATGTCTGGTCCAGCTGCTGTAGGCATTGGAGTTCCTTTTTGGCCATACCCACTAATGTAGTTTATATAAAGTAAGCTTCCTGAAATCCAACCTCTTCATATTATCTCATAATAAAAGTCCTTCAATGATTCAGTATTGCCTAGAGAATAAAATACAATTTCCTGGGTGCCTGGGTGGCTCAGTCATTAAGCGTCTGCCTTCGGCTCAGGTCATGGTCCCAGGGTCCTGGGATCGAGCCCTGCATCGGGGTCCCTGCTCAGCGGGAAGCCTGCTTCTCCCTCTCCCACTCCCCCTGCTTGTGTTCCCTCTCTCACTGTCTCTCTCTCTGTCAAATAAATAAATAAAATCTTTAAAAAAAAATACAATTTCCTGGCATGGCATTTAAGGTCATCTACAGATTGCTCTCAATTTTCCACTATTTCTCTTCCCTTCACTGCTCTCACATATGTCCTGGGCCACCAGCATCCTGGATTAAGTTTGTGCCCTGAAAATGCTCTACAACATTTTGTTAGCTCCTTTGTTTATAGTATTCCCTCCACCCGCATTCTCTCCTCCCTACCCCACCCCCTATACATCTACTAAAATCCTACTTATCCATCCATACTTACTTCAGATACACTATCTACACACATCCTTCTTCCCTTTTATCCCCGTGCCCATACATGATAAGCTCCAGGATATGTCAAGTGCAAAATGACCCACTGGGACAAAAGCAAAATAATACCCCACTTAGTCCTCCTTTAAAACTACAGAGCAGCACCTTTTAGATTTGTAGCTGGAGTCTCGGTTCTGTATCCTCTGACCCACCCAATAACAACAGAAATGATTGTTGTTAACGTAAGACGAATGGCTACCACTTAGTAAGTTTTTGTCATATATCAGGCACTCTGCCAAATGCTTTACATGCATTATCTCATTTAAACCATATGACAACCCATCAATTACAAACTAACACATCACACCAATGAAAAAAAAAATAGATTAAGGGGCTTTCCCAGGGGTACATGGCTAGTAAGCAATACTTTGGGTACACAAAATCAGGACTGCCCAATTCTAAAGGCTGTGGGTTTTCTTTCCATTAAGTTATAGGGGACTGAGTGATTTTCCTGCTTCTGAGGTGTCCCTGCTATAGAGGAATCAGTGGGGATGAGGACAGAATCTAGAGGGAGAAGCACGAAAGACTCTGATCTAAGCTTTAAGGGAAAGAAGTCAAGCTGGACTTTAAGGCTTTCCTATTGTCAAGACATTCACCAACACAATGAGAGACGGTAATAAAGAGCAGAAAGTTTAGCCAGGAAAGAAGAGCACACACACAAAAACCATATTTGGCTGCACATATCTGGCTTTCTCTCTTGAGAACTGAAACAAAGGCATCAGCAACAGATGGAGGTATGAATGTAACAGAAGCAAAAAGAAACTTAGTATCTGGAATAGCTGACAAGACAGAATCCCAGAACCTGAGCCCTGCAAAGAGCCATCTCCTCTGCTGAACTGAATTAACTCAGTTGTACAGCATTTTTCAACCAGAAAGTCCATTAAAGAACAGAAAATTCAATGTTTCGCCACTTTATTAGCCTTTCAAATTAGATTACTTCATACATACTAATTTTATATTAATATAGGAAATAGAAGAATTCTGAGAACTAGGAATGCAGAAATCGTCTATAAACCAGACAGGCAGAGGGACCCAGCAGAGACTAGCAAAGGCTGTAAGTCATCACATTCCATGGAAACATCCAGATGAAACCAGATGAAAAAGCCCTTTAACAATATTCCTAAACAACTGCTGGGACTACTGAACTCAGAAACACAGCAAGGTAAGCGATATGGATATTTCTACTAGTATTGATATGATATTCTGGTTCTCCGGATTAAAGGGTATTTGAAATAACATGTCAGTCTTGAATCCTAGCCATAAATATAATAAAGTCACAAGAAAACTTTGTTTTAAGAGGACCCTATGGCAGCTTCCTTGTGATTATTTATTTCTCTGAAGACACCAGATATAGTAGAAAATTAACAGCTTATATAAGTGATTAAGTCAGAGGGGAAGAGAAAGCTGTAAAGACATCAATTTTAGAAAGGATTAAGGACAAAATGACACCTGTGTATTGTTTATATGGATTGTAGCATTTCCTTTTATGTCTCTAACATCAATATAAGCACTCAGGATCTGTGAAAGAAGGAATGTGCAATCTAATACTAGTTAATTTATAGAGCTTCTGCTCCCTCATAAGTTATATTGCATTTAAATGCCGTCTGTCTCCGTTACCTTCTTGAGGGCAAGAAACATTGTCTACTTTTTTTTTTTCTTTAATGTCTTAAGGCATAGAAATAGAGGATTCTCACCTGAGCATTTGACAAATGCTGATGAATGTCATTGATATTCTGCTTTCTGGTCAGAAACATTCTTTAGAAGAACTTAAAAAGTGTCATCATACCATCATCAATTCCTTTGTTTTGTTTTTTTTTAATTAAAGGCCAGGGTTTTTATTTAAATTAAAGGCGAAGTCTCAGAACTAGTTAGTAGCCGTTATTTTCTCTTGAAAAGTTTCTGGTTTCACCTATCTCCTATTCCAAAACTCCCAAATAAGTGAACTTGTAGGATAGCTGGACCCGATGTGGATAGTGAGTAAAGTGACAGCAGGGAGAAACGCAAAACCTCAGAGAGCACACGTTAGAGGCTGAGACATGTTTTCTTTGTTTCTCTTTCTTTAATTGTTACTATGGGAAAAGTTCAAACATACACAGCAGTGGAGATGATAAAATAATAAACTGCCACGTACCCATAACCCAGGGTCAGAAATTTTCAAAACAAGCTTGATCTCATTTCCTCTGTAAACCTACTCCACACTCCCTTCCAGATTATTTGGAAGCCAATCTCAGAGATCATGTGTATCATTTCATCATTAACATACTCACTATGTATTTCTACAAAAGCAAAAACTCTTCTTTTTGAAACTTAACTTTGTGCTTCCCAAATTAACAATAGATATTTAACAGAACCATCTTTGGCTTTGAAACATACACAGTGACTTGCTATCAAAAAATTTTTTTGATGATGGTATAAAAGTTTTTGGAATGCAATTTGTAATACATATCAAAAGTAATAAAAACTTTAATTCCCATGGATTATGCAATTCTCCTGGAAATTTATCCTGAGGAAATAATCCAGATAATTGAAAAGGGGGGGGAAATTGTGTATTAAAATGCCCACTACAATATTGTGATAGGGAAACAATTGAGTATTTATTAAATTATGGTGGATATCTTATGGAATATTTTATATAATAAAATTATTAAAAAACTAAGAATTTGGGAAGGTGTTTAAGTAAATTAATATAAGATGAAAATTGTTTTTACACTCTTATTACAACTTGGTAAAAATACTTACACATTTAAACAAACTTTAGAAAAGAACAACCAAGGGGTGCCTGGGTGGCTCAGATGGTTAAGCATCTGCCTTTGGCTCAGGTCATGATCTCAGGATCCTGGGATTGAGTCCCACATCGGGCTCCTTGCTTAGCAAGGAGCCTGCTTCTCCCTTTGCCTGCCACTCCCCCTGCTTGTACTCTCCCTCTCTGGCAAATAAATGAAATCTTTAAAAAAGAAAAGAAAAGAAAAGAACAACCAAAAAAAATTTAAGATGGTAGGTTTATGGGTGTTTTTCCTTCTTTATTTTTAAAGTGTTTATATATTAGTTGTACTGACTTTATACTTCAAAGTACTTTTTTATCTAATCTTTTAATTTCTTCATGTTATAATTCTACTATCTATCAGAACACATATCACATGTCACTTTCTCCATGAAACTTCCTCTAATCGTTCAATATAATTTCCCTCTTTAAATTTCTATAACGCTTGACATTTAGCTGTTATTCACAAAAGTATCCTGAGAGTTTTTTATTTGAATATGTGATAATCCATACATTTTCATTTTGGAAGGTGATTCCTCCCCCCCCCCCAAAAAAAACTAAAACAACTGTATAGTATTACTAAATAGATCTTAACTTTCAGAGACAATCACCAATATATTTCTACTATTTCTCATACGCTCTTTAACCTTGACTGTTGACTTCTCATTTCAACAAAATTGACAAGGTTAATTTCAGTGAGAATCCATTTGAGGCTGGTCTTTGTTTCCATTCCAATTTCCGAAAACATGCTGACCACTGGCAACAGCATTTCCAAGTTTCTTTTTTTGTGCGAAATAACAAGTCATGTTACAGATACAATAACAATACGTGTGGTTTCCAAACTTCCTTTTAGCAACAGAGCAACAGAACTCTCTCATCAAATAAACATTTTATGCACCCACAGTCCAAATACAGCAATAAGAGAGCTCTGCTGGTCCACAAATACTAGGGTGAAATAAGCATGCCGGAGAGCAAGAGCGCCGCCTGCTGGCCAGCAATTCTCCGTCAGGCTGCCCTAGGGCTCTTCAGAACCTACCTCGTGAACCAAGGTAACAAAAAATACTCAAATAACAGTACAAACTCTGCAGTTCAGAAATGGATGGCAACTGTGCAGAGTGAATTTTTCACAGACAGGGAGCACTATCATCTGATAACAAACACTGTAAAAATCACATTTACCACACAAATGGTGCAGGTAGTAAGAACTGGACGAAGAATACCATTTAGCTAACCGAAAGCGCCAATCTTTAAAATTCATTTATAAAATGACTTGGAAATGACTTTTAAGGGACACCTGGCTAGCTCAGTCAGTAGAGCATGGGACTCTTGATCTCATGGTCGTGAGTTCAAGCCCCGTGTTGGGCACGGAGCTTAACTAAAAAGAAAAAATGTTCTTATTTTATTATCTATTTTTAAAGATTTTATTTATTCATTCCAGGGGCGGGGAGCAGAGGGAGAGGGACAAGCAGACTCGGTGCTGTACGCAGAGCACAACGGAGGGCTCGATTTCAGGACCCTGAGATCATGACCTGAGCCAAAACCAAGAGCCAAATGCTCAACCGAGCCACCCAGGGCGCCCCAAAAGAAATGATTTTTGAAAGACTGAATTTTTAAGTCAATATTTAAAAGGTCATGCCTGAAAATGTAGTAAAATAGGGAAAAGTAATTTCTTTTCTTAGGTAAATGGCTTTTCTTAGGTAAATACTACATATCTGTTGGTAAGACATCCCTTAAGGCATGCCTAAGTGACAACTCGGATCTTCAAGAAGGATGCCTCCAACTAATTGGAAGGCTTTTGTTTTGCTGAGTGAAGTAAGCACTTTGAGAGTCAGAGCTAAATTGTCATGGGCAATAGTGGAAATGCTGCACGTTGCCAACTGTTTTTCCATGTGTTATATAACCTCTCCTCTAAATATCAAGCATGTATTTAAGAATAATAGTTTGAAAGGGAACAAATTATTAACCTTCCCTAAGTGACTGAATGTTTCCATATGGCCCTAGTAGTAATACATATTAACTTGCGGGTTGTTTAAAATTTGTATTTGCACAAATCAAGCACCAACTCTGTAATTTCAAATGACATAATACTTTCAACTCAACAAGTAGTTTGAAGTCTGTCTTAACTACTTAACCAGATTAAAAATGCCATAAAAGCAGGGACCATGTCCTTTTCATTTTTGTATGCTCTATAAAGCCCAGCATGCTACTTTATACATAGTAAGGTACTAGTCCACTAAACAGTTACTGAATTATTAAACTGCTTCCTTCACCAGGCTCTTCAAATTTCACCTGCCCAAAAATAATTCATTAGTTTCACCTTGAAACCCTACCTCTTCCCCACACCTAATTCTCTAATGTTTATCTCACTGTTGGGATGAAAATAATTTTGAACTGTATTCAGTACTGGGAAGGTATGGTGGCAGGCCATAAGGAACCCTCCCAAAGCCGTTCCCCAAGACAAAAGGAGCTAGGAAGGTAAGCCCGATTCAGAAAAATACAAGTCCTTTTTCATTAGATTTGAAAAGTAATTCTGAGCACATCATGATGTCTTACTCAAACTTGTTACTTGCACAAAATTATAGATCGATTATCTGGAAACAAGGGTATAAAAGTGCAGGTGTCAGGGCTTAGGTATATAAAAGAAAGAAAATATAATTGAAAAAGTACTGGGTCTTTGATTTCTGGTAAGATTGAAGTCTTTTCATCAATTAGTTAGCTCCTACTCTTTTACTGTCCAGAGTTGTTTGCTCATTTAGCTGTTAGATAACTACTGTTTTTCTAATTGATAACAACAGTCTTTAGAAATTCATACTTCATTTTTCTTGCATTTTTCCCAGTTTCTTTTTAGTGGCTATTTTATCATTTTTTACAAATACTACACTGTTTTTAAATTAATTTTTAACTCCCCAAACTAGCCAATTATGCCAGGAACATTTATAGAACAATAATTTCAATTATTATCGATTTGAGAGTCTACGTTTATTATATATTAAATGTATAGAGGGTCTGTTTTCAGAACTATTTTGTTCCAGGATTCCATCTACTTTTGTACCTGTACAATACTAATATTATTTTTATAATGTTTTCATATTTGGGGAGGATAAAATCCTATCATTACTTTTTCCTGAAAAAATAAGAAATCTTATTTAGTTTTGTTTAATTTTGCTTCAATTCTTGGAAGAAAAGAAAGAGAAAATAGAGTCCTCTCTATCTGTGTGAGATCTGGGTACATTTTCTCAAGTAAACAGCACCCCAATTTATTTTTATTTTATGATTAATTTGTCAAGGTGTCTTAAAACAGTGAGTTAAGTGGGAAGCAATTGACCAGTTGGAAGCATTCAACCTCCTATCCAGGAGGAAGGCTCATCTCTCCATTTGTTTATCATTAGGTAAATAGAACCACATACCTTTTCTGGAAGCTATGCCTTAAGATAACTGCAGATGATAGCTGCTAGAGATATTTTATACTTTCTCAGGCTAAGAAAGACTCCTCTCACCTAAATATCTGAATAGGATTATAGTTGATGGTCTTCTGAATTCAAACCGGAGTTTTCACTTCATGATAGTATCTGAAAACTAGGAGCCAAGAAAAGAAAAAAGTTGAATGGAAAATTTCTAGGAGAAACAAAGTCCAGATTCATGGTTATCGAAGTGCAGTATGCAACCCAATGGTGAGTTGGGGAATATTTAATAAACCCTCAACAAATTCTTTAAATGAAATTGAGATATTTTCTAAGTACTGTTTTGTGGAAATTTGTGTAACACATGGGTGTGAGTGTGTGTGTATGTGTGTGTGCGTGCACGCGCGCATGCTGGATCTGAATCAAAGATACAAATGAACTTCTGACCGTGATAAAGTTTATTCTAACAAGGGTACCAAGGCATTTTTCTAAACTGAACAGCATAAATGACGATGTTCCCAATCCGTTTAAAAAAAAAGTTTTCCTGGGCACCTTGGTGCCTCAGTCGGTTAAGCGGCTGCCTTCGGCTCAGGTCATGATCCCCGGGGTCCTGGGGTCGAGCCCCACGTCGTTGGGCTCCCTGCTCAGCAGGGAGTCTGCTTCTCCCTCTGCCTCTCCCCCCCACTTGTTCTCTCAATCTCTCTCTCATGCTCTCTCAAATAAATAAAATCTTTTAAATAAATAAATATTTCCCCTATTTCCAAATTATATCTTTATGATTTGGAGGATAGGTTATTTTCATGTTTACTTTCTTGAGAGAAAAAGATCTTCATTCCTTCATTCCATGCTCGTGAGGTTCCCCATATCTAGACTAAGAGCCATGGTCTCAGAACAGATAGGGCCCAAATTCATCAGGATGTTGTTTACTCAAGAGAGAATGTGCCAGCCCCACACAGATTTCATTTTCTCTTTTCTCCCAAGAGTTTAAACTAAAAATAAAAGTACCGAGCACATAGTAAGCCTATTCAAGGTATGCATATTGTAATATTGTTCTTACAGTGCTCAAATTTTTTATCCAAATAAACTCAGAACATACTTGTTCCTTTTTTCTCTCCATAGTACTGAGCCATAAGAACAAACACAAGAAGGCTCCTACCTGATTCATTTTATTCATTCTATGATGTACTCTAGCTACTTACTCTTTCTTTTGTGAAATGGCATTATCTTCTATCTAAGGCTAATTCTATCTAATCTTCACCATGCCCAAGTGCATTATAAACCAGTCTAAATAACTTAACTTCTAAGCTTGGCAAATGGAGACCACAGAGGGCGTCATAACTGCATTGTCCCCTGCACCATGCGCAATCTCTCCCCAAGTGAGATTTTAATCTAAAGGATTTTGAATATATACCCTTAACATGAAGAGTTTTTGTAATGATTCTGTGTGTTGCCTTTGATGTCCCCTAGGCTTAGAGAACAAATAATTTGCCTGTAAAGACATACAGAGTGACTTGAATATTATAAATTAAGATAACAGTATATAAACAAACTTAGCTATTAATAGCTCTGTAAACTCAGAGATCTTAATATTCTTCTGGCCCTAGTAATTTATCTCCAAATATTAGAGAAACCAATCTGGTAGGTTTATTCATTATGGTGAGTAGGGCCTGGGAAAATTAAGGAGTACTGGTAATCAAGAGCTAACCATATCAAACTGCAGTCTCTGTCAAACCTTATTAAATATAACTTGGAAATAATCACATTTATTTATTAATAATCAGATGCTTGATAAACACAGATGTTTCCTATCTAGGATTTCTCTCCACCACAAAAAACCTAGTGCCGTATTTATTGCATCAGTAGGTTGCCTCGTGACCCACATTCCCATACACGGACTCTAAATTTCATAAAAATAATTGTTTTAGGGGCGCCTGGGTGGCTCAGTTGGTTAAGCAACTGCCTTCGGCTCAGGTCATGATCCTGGAGTCCCGGGATCGAGTCCCGCATCGGGCTCCCTGCTCGGCAGGGAGTCTGCTTCTCCCTCTGACCCTCCCCCATCTCGTGCTCTCTCTCTCTATGTCTCATTCTCTCTCTCAAATAAATAAATAAAATCTTTAAAAAATAATAATAATAATAATAATTGTTTTAAAGAACCTGTTGAATTTTCTGAGGAATTCCTTAGATAGCACAGTGCTGTTTTTCTACTCATAAAGTAAAAGATTTCTTGGTCAAATGCACTCAGATAGCAGGTATTTTTCAAAATTTTTAGTGAAGACTTACTATTTTATTTTTCAGAGATTATATTTGAAATATGGCTCAGAGTGACTTCCTCTACCCAGAGAACCCACGGAGAAGGCAGGAAGTAAGCCGTCTTCACCAGCAGCTTCTTGACTGCTTATCTGATAGTTTCCATGCCACTAATACGCTGACTGAGGTCTTAAACATGCACTTGGGGTGCAGGCTGGCCTCCATCGAGATGAAAAGAGATGGGACCATCAAAGAAAACTGTGATATCATCATCCAAGCCATGATGGAAATCCAAAAGGAATTGCAAAAGGTTGATGAAGCACTAAAAGATAAGCTAGAGCCAACCCTTTACAGAAAACTTCAGGATATTAAAGAAAGGGAAACAGAGAAAATCGCAATAGTACAAAAGGTCATTTCAGTCATCCTGGGAGAAGCTACTTCTGCAGCCAGTGCTGTAGCTGTTAAACTTGTGGGCTCAAATGTCACAACTGGCATCATTAGCAAGTTGGTCACTGTGCTAGCTCAAATTGGCGCTTCTCTCCTTGGTAGTATAGGAGTTGCTGTTCTTGGCCTTGGCATAGATATGATCTTCCGTGCCATCCTGGGAGCAGTGGAGAAAACACAGCTTCAAGCAGCCATTAAAAGTTATGAGAAGCACCTGGTGGAATTCAAGTCCGCTTCAGAAAAATATCATCATGCCATTACTGAGGTCACTAACACAGTGAAACACCAAATGAAATGAACAGCCACTGTGCCATTGGAATGTTTTTCTGTTTTTCTCAATAATAGTGTTTTGCTTCTTTGATTAGCTTCATTTTCCAAGTTTCCAACATGGACAGAAATACAGTTAACAAGTTGGAAAGATGGTTTAAGGGACGCTAAAACCAGAGGACTCCAGAGTTTTGTATCAACAACGAATGCCTACGTCAGTTGGTGCTAGACCCTGCGAGGTTAAAGATTATATCCCAGGATACCTTCTTACTCTGCTCTACCAGATCAACATTAGGTTAAATGCTATTGTGTAAGAGCGGGTGTAGGGGTTACCTCTTCCTTTTCTAATTCACCACTGGCTTCAGACATCATTTATTTCTAAGGGGATGTACTTAGTAACTTCTGCCTAGACACAAACTGTGGACCTTTGAATGAAACAGAAATACTACCATCATTTTGACCTTCAGCTTAAGTCCCAATTTTCAATAAAGTAGAAGAGACTGAAATATGAGTTGTAACAATTTACTTCAATGATCAAAGGACGCAATGGTTCTGTAACTTCCACTAATTACACCCTATAAACTCGAATGGATTTTTAAAAGATAAAAGTTAAAACTGAAAAGATAAAGGTTCTGTTTCTATAATTGCAATCAACCCTGACCAACTGCGGTATGATGATTAAATAGCCCTCATGTGAATGTTTGAACACTCTGGAACACTTTAAAAAACAAACATGCAAATCCCAGCTACACGTGCATAAAATGCATTTAGGATGCAGGAGAGGAAACTGTTACTCTTTTAGGAATTTGTTATTTAAAGGAGAGTCAAAATTTATTACCTCAGGAGTTTCCAGAAAAATGAAATTTCATTTTCTACACTAGCACAATGGAGGATGCTGTCCTTGCCACATAAGACTTCAGGTGCCCCATTTCATTAATTACCTGATCTCAGAAAAATCCAGAGGCTAAGGAGGCCTAATGGTTCAGTTAACTTCTGCAGACAGAAGTGTTTTCTAAATCCTTCACCAACCAATAACTCCCCATTGTGACTCTTGCGTTCTACTTACGTAATCATTAAGTTTTGTGTTTGTTATAGTTGATTCTTGCATCTAAGTACAAGAAATGTGTTGAAATTTTAAAAACCTAAGCATATGTCAAAACTTAAAAAGCTAGACGAAAGACTTTAATTTTTCAAATGTACTCTTCATTTTTCTCTTGTCACTACTTCTTAAAATTAGTTGCAAAACTAAATTAGTTCACCTCCAAAATTAAATTTTGTTACTTAACTTACAATTTCTAAACTACAAGACCTTGTTACTGCTTTTTCTGGGACTCAAAATTCGGCCTAAAACCAAATCATTTTCGAAGACTTCTACCCTAGTTTAGGTAAAGAACCCATCTTAAATGGTTTAAGTGCACATTTAAATATCCTGCTGTTAAAAATTAACGTGTATCTCTTTCAATATTTTGGAATATTTATAATTAACAGTAAGAACTGACCTATACCTAACGTATATTCCAATGAGGAATATTTAGATCCGAAATGACCAAGGGTATCTCTTAAAAATAAAATGTTTCAATATTTAAACTTACTTTTAAGGGGAAAGGATAGGGTAAGAGTCTTAGACAAAGAGTGGACAGAAGAGAAGGAAGGACGAAGCCTAGACCCAAGTGATAATCCGTATATACGTATAGTGACATCATAAAGGACTTCCAGCTGGTCAAAAGACCAACAGGAAGAGCAGCCAATATAAAGCAACCCCGCCAATCGTAAATTTAAGACTGACTGCACATGTATCCCCGTATGTCCTCCTCAAAAAACTCACTGTAGATTACTTTACCCGTAGATGAACAATCTGGGACTCTAACACGGGCACTGATTTATTTGCTCAGGTCTACGTATGTTCTGTGGGCCTATGAACTTCCCAGGCGGACAGGACGCCAGGAAAGCGCAACAAACGGAGTAGCAAACGTTATTCAGGGATCCATTTTTAAAACAGACACTATCAAAAGAGAGCGCACTCGCTTACATCATGAAAAAACAAAATCCAAAAACTAATACAATTCCACCCTACAGAGACAGCAGAACAGATCCCTAGCTGGAATCGGCGGTCTCACGCAGCCCAATAAACGCAGCTTCCGGAAATTAAGTCAAACTGTCTCGGTCCGAGAGGCAAAGTCGGCTTCTCATCAGCCAATCACCTATCCGACCCGCTTCGTTTTTTTTCTTTTTATTTCTATTGGTCTAAAGAAGTGTCAATTGACGTGTGTCTGCGTAGTGGGGGCGGGACCTTAGCAGAGAATCAGCCAATTCGGTATTGATTTGGAGCGGAAGAGACTCTGGTCCTGGAGTTCTTGGTTACTCTCTATGGTGCCAGGGCGAAGAAACGCTAAGATCTTGGGCCCTTAGGGATAGGAAGTGACGTAAGGATGGCGGAGGGGCGCGAGCTTTCAAGATGGCGGTGGCTGGGTGGCTGACCGGCATACAGAGGTGAAGGCCCCTACGAGATAAAAGACGCCGAGAATCGTCCCCTCCCCGCTTCTCGCAGTGCCAGGAGTCCAGCAGAAGTGTGAGTGTGCAGGATTGTTCCACTCCGTTTCTTCATCTTTTCCCGCCTTGCCCCGGGTCCGCGCGGTTGCCTCGGGGACGCCAGGCCCCTCTGCCCGGTTCTTCCTCTTCGCGGTTTGGGTCTCCCGGGTCACGGACCGGGGGATCGTGGAGCCAGGGGCGGAGCGGCTTCCAGCAGTTGGGCAGCTGTTCATCCGAGGCGGTTCGCGCCGCCTCCTGCCTTTGCTCGTTGACGGGTTGCTTTGGATTTGACGTCTTCTCGTACCTCGAGTCAGGGTCAACCGTCGCTATGGTTTCGGCAGTTGCTGCTGCTGTTACTTCTCTTGGTGGATCTGGGCTCCGTCCCACTGCAGCCTCTTCGGTTCTGTGGCCCGATTTCCCTGTCGTTTCTGCTTTTAGACAAAAAGTAGTTTGTGCACGCTAAGGCTCCATTGTCTTCTGTAGACATTCTCTGTAAATCCTATCTGTTCTTTGTTTCACTTGTGGGAGAAGAGGGTCAAAACAGGAGCCCGAGGGTAATTGAGAGAGGACAGCAAAAAAGATGAACGGGCCATCAAAGACAGGAGAGCCTGTTCATACTAATTTTGTTTATTTCGGCCTCCCTTCTCCCCCAGTCCCAGTTTTTCTGAGAAGGAAACCCTGCACAGGGTAAATTAGTTGCCACTGGAACAGCTCTGAAGCATTTAGCAGAAATCAAGGCATTAACTAATGAACTTTCCTGACAAAAATCTTCAAGGAAGAAGGGAAGGTATAATTAATTGTGTGGGCTACTGAAAAATTTACCTCATGATCTTCCCTTTCACACCCTTCAGAAGTCTACTTCCAAAAGGAAGTACATTTGTCAATTTTATTATTGGGAAGAATAAATATTAAAAAGTTAAATGACTGGAATAAGAGAAAGAAATAATATAGTAGTGTCTTAGGTTAATAAAAATTTTGACTTGCAAAGCATTTTCTCTCAAATACAGTCATCCCTTTCAGTTACCATAAAAAATAGAAATCAGGAGTCAAGTAGGTACTGGTAGAAAAATGTGTGTCTTGACGTTTTTGGACACGCCTGCATGTAATACTTTCATTTTTAATATATGCACTTTCAGTTATGTCTTAAGCTCTTCAGAGTCAAGAATTATATGTGAATTAGAACTAAATTTGAATTAAACAGGCTTAAATTAATGAGTTTTTACTATCTTACAGATGTTGAGAATACATGTGAAGAAAACCATGGAGAGAGTCAAGGGTGACATTTGTTGTTGAACCCATATAATTACCCCCATTCCCTTTTTATTCCTCTTTTCACCCTACATGTAAACAAAGGGAGGGTGTAGAAAAAGGACTAATGGCGGGGCGCCTGGATGGCTCAGTCGTTAGGCGTCTGCCTTCTGCTCAGGTCATGATCCCAGGGTCCTGGGATCGAGCCCCGGCATCGGGCTCCCTGCTCCGCGGGAAGCCTGCTTCTCCCTCTCCCGCTCCCCCTGCTTGTGTTCCTGCTCTCACTCTCTCTCTCTGTGTCAAATAAATAAATAAAATTTAAAAAAAGAAAAGAAAAAAGACTAATGGCTTTTCATATTCATGGTTTATCCCATATTGTTGAAGCATTTTCTGATGGATTCTTTTTTTTCAATTTCAGAGTCAGTCCGTGATCCATTTAAAAAAGTTAATAAATGGGGGCGCCTGGGTGGCTCAGTCATTAAGCGTCTGCCTTCGGCTCAGGTCATGATCCCAGGGTCCTGGGATCGAGCCCCACATTGGGCTCCCTGCTCAGCGGGAAGCCTGCTTCTCCCTCTCCCACTCCCCCTGCTTATGTTCCCTCTCTCACTCTCTCTCTTTCTGTCAAATAAAATAAAAAAACTTTAAAAAATAAAAAAGTTAATAAATGGAATGTTACTTTTAAAGAGATTGGTAGAAAGAAATTTCATAATATAAAAAGGAAGAAATTCTGTAAATAAATCAGAAGAATAAGCTATTTCTTTGTCTTTGCAGGTTTTTTTGTTTTAATGAACAAGTAAATCATACAAATTGTCAACATGGGACGGAGATCTACATCATCCACCAAGAGTGGAAAATTTATGAACCCCACAGACCAAGCCCGTAAGTGCCCATTAGTGTGGAGTGATAAAAATTCCAAACACCAGAGAATCTATTATGTCTTAATTACAAAATCAGCATTGCTAGGAGTCAGTTGTATAAAGTTATCCACTGTTGTGGGCACATGATGAAAACTTTGAACATGCAAAAAAAATACCGATATTTTTAATTTGATTGACTGCAGAGTAGAATTGGATTGAAACTTACTGTATTTGTAATTTTGGACAGATTAGTTTTGAGAAGCTTAAAACAAAAGTTCCTCAAGATTTTGGTTGGCATAATTAAAGGTTGCTATTGGCATCTGGTGGGTAGAGGCCATAGATGCTGCTGAATACTCTGCAATGCACAGGACAGCCTCCCACATTAATTTTTTTCTGTATTAAAATGGAGAAAATGCTAGCGTTCAAGATTTGAAAGTTTTACATTTTCTCTGTCTCTCTCTTAAAGGAAAAGAAGCCCGGAAGAGAGAATTAAAGAAGGTAGGACTTGAGAAGCATCCTGTTAGCCACAAGTGATGTTTGGTACATCTTATTATATGGGATTAGTGGATTTCAAAACAATATTTACAGTTATTTGTCAGAAAAGATACTTTATGCTTCTTAGAACAATAAAATTTATTAAGTCAAAATGCTGCACTTGGAAACTGAACTGAAATAACTTTGCAGATAAGCTCATGATGGTTATCGTAATATATATTTGATTATCTTTCCCACTGAGTTAAATAAATATCTTTGAAAGGATTTTTTTTTTTTGCTATTAAAGCATACTGCTTTGTTAAAAGGTACCAAATTAGTGAATGGAAATAAATGTGATTCTGAATAGCTTTGTTGGTTCATTTTCCTCATTATGTAGCTGTTGAGTTTGTGGCAAAGTGTTCTCCCAGAATAAGACCGTATTTACTTTTTAGTATTCTTTAACACACTGAAAGAATGCAGATTTTTAATGGTTTTTTAACTGGGTTTTCCTGTTTCATTGTTTAGCATCAAATCCTGCAAAACTTTTCTTTAATATATAATTTTACAATTTAGCCTAAAAAAAAAATCTTAATTTAAGTAATTGCTAAAGATACCACAAAATTAAAAGCAATATTTGCCTAAGAAAGTACACATACTAAATAGTGTTTATCTTTTTGTTTAAAGTTGAAACATTTTTTGAGAGCCAAAAATTACATAGCTTTGGTTATGGTAGTTGAAACAAGTGATCAGAAACCAAAGAGAAGTTCAACTTCAGTATAATTGATTCTTGATGCAAATTGAAGTAAGAACTCAAGTTATGTCCAGTTTTTTGACATAGTGCTCCTTTTTTTCTAAGAACAAAAAACAGCGCATGATGGTACGAGCTGCAGTTTTGAAGATGAAGGATCCCAAACAGATTATCCGGGACATGGAGAAATTGGATGAAATGGGTAAGAATTTATTTTAAAAGGCTAGATACTAGAGCAGGGCTAACAGTGATACACAGAGGCAGGCAGGCAGGTAATGAAAAAGCAGCACTGGCATAAGAAAAACAGAAAAGCATGATTTAGTTTAGTTTTAGTGTCAGAAAGACAAAATGGAGTGGTGGGAGGCGATTGCACACTGGGGATCTCCTCTAGAGTTAGATGAATGCCGTTATGTAGCTTGAACTAGTTATTGAGAGAAGACTGAAATCTGGAGTTTTCTGTTTTTTTAATCTTGGCAACTACCATGTAAATCTAAGTATTAGGCTACCATGAATTTATCAGTTCCCCATTTTTTCCAATGAGAACATCAAAGACACTTGACCCACTAAGTAAGGTGGTAGAAGAAATCATGAAATACTTAAAATCTAATTTTATAGAATATCCTATATATCATATTGGGATTTCTCCCTTTTTTCACACTTCTCTAAATAATTTTACTCCTTTTTTTCATATGCATCTTCAGTATCACTGCTTTTGTCATAACTGGAATCACACAAATAACTGCATGTTATCTTTCTTTGCATCTAAGTTGCTTGAGAATTGTCTGTGTGATGCTGCCATTGGAAGTTTTATTGCAACCCACAAATTAAAAACCCATTTTTAATCTTAGAACATGGATTTTTTTATTTTTCTGCCCTTTTTTTTTTTTTTGCATAATGAAATGATCTTGGCAAGTTTTGTTTTCAAAAGGTACTCAGTTTAAGTGGTTTGCCAAAAATCAGATAGTAAGTGAAAGAGGTACAGTGGATCTCAATGATAGATTAAATGGGTTAAAAAAAAATCCAGTTGTGTGGGGTTATAGCTCTCTTAAATAAGGTAGCACAGCTTATGCATTTAGCCTGGGCAAGAGTTCTGGGTCAGATTGCATGATCCCAAATCTTTCCCAGTTCAGCTCTAACTGATCCCATTTGTTGCCTCTGGTTTAAATATTACTATGGGCACTTGATATCCCTGGGGTATCAAGACATTAAATGACCTAGTAAATGACTTCAGATTGATTCATACGGTTTAAGGAGATAATAGTAGTAATGGGGGTTTATTGAGCTCTTGTCTTACAATGCACCAATTTTTTTTCCACATGTTACAGCAACTTTTAGGTAGGTGTATTACCCCTATTTTGTGGGTAGGGAAGCTCAGGCACAGAGAGATTATATACTTTCCTCAACGTCATGCTGTTAGGATATGGCAAGCTGGGATTAAAACTCAGGCATTCGGTATTTTTATTAATCACACTAAAAATAGTGTGTGATGTCAGACTACCTTCTGAATAAATCACAAGGCTAAAAGGAATTAGGAAAGAAGATAATTAAACTTGTTATCCATTAAAAGAAAAAAAAAAGAAAAAGGGAGAAGGGAACACTGTTCATCAGAGCTCTAATTATAACTTATAACCTTACACAGTTTATAAAATTCACAAACTAGTTTAGGCAGAAAAACATACATACATTGACTTCTATAATTTAGAAATCCCAAAGGGACGCTCTCCTAGAAAACACAGGTATCATTATTAAGACTGTTCATCTGTCTGGTCTACTGTCTTGTTAGCCTCATTCAGCACATTGCTGATGAACTTCTTGGGATTGAAAGTGGAAAATGGGTGTGGAATTAGGGGGAAACAAGGTCACAGCTTTAGGTTTATTTTCTTCCTCCTGTAAGAGCTTCACTCTCTTACATCGACATTTAAAGTTTCAGAGAAGGATCTGGTTTCAATTTGGATCATGTGCCAGTTGATCTCTGAGTCAGTCACTGGTGAGGGGAATAGAGGGAGGCAGGAATAATTGACCAGGCAAGTTTGGTCTTGTGCTAATAATCCCTTTTGGGGCAAAGGACCTGAAATTAAGCCCCATGTTGAATACGTGGAAAGAGAAAGGATTGTATGGTAGACAAAGAAAACCAGTCTGTTACAAAAATAACTAAGTGGTGAGCTAGACACCACTAGATATCTTATTTGTGATAACATTTAGTCCTCAGAGCTTTGTTGTGAAGTACTTGATGTCCACATTTTCCAGATTAAGAAGCTAAAGATCAGAGAAGTCAAGTGCCTAAGATCTCAGAATTAAATGACACAGGTGTCTGACTGAAGCCTCACGATAACAAGTTGTTAGCATAAAGGAGTGAAGATTGATTTTTTATTACAATGATAATGAAAATTAATTAGGTGACATTAGACTTTCTTAAGAAAGTAAAATTAATGGTTTATCTTAAAAGGGTGGAGTTTCGATAAATATCTATTGCGCTTCTTTTTAATAAAATTTAAAAGAGTATACCTGGTCTAAAGCCCTTTTAAAAGTTTTAGCATATAAGGAGATTTTATTAAATGATAGAGCTGATACCTAAATGAAGTGACTTTTTGTGTTGAATTTCAGTATCTGCTCTTTTCTCTCAGAGTTTAACCCAGTGCAGCAACCACAGTTAAATGAGAAGGTGCTGAAAGACAAGCGTAAAAAGCTGCGTGAAACTTTTGAACGTATCCTGCGACTCTATGAGAAAGAGAATCCAGATATATACAAAGAACTGAGAAAGCTAGAAGTAGAATACGAACAGAAGAGGGCTCAACTAAGCCAATATTTTGATGCGGTCAAGGTAATCAAGTTCCTTTAGAGAGAGAAACTAAAATGTTATATTTAGATTTGCTCTTAAAGTTGTTAATGGGAGAACTGGTCATGATGAACTTCTTCCTCTTGGCAATTTCTTGTCAGACTAAACTATCCCTACCCCATGAGCCAGCAAATCTAATTCTACATATTTATACAAGAGAAATTAATTCATTTGCCAACACAGTAATAGCCAAAAACTGGAAATAGCCCAGATGTCCATCAATAGGATAATGGATAAACAAACTAGTATATTTGTAAAATTGAATGTACTCAGCAATGAAAAGGAATGCTCTACTGATATTCAAAATAACATGGGATTAAGAAAAAAAAAATTTTTTTTTAAGATTTTATTTATTTATTTGACAGAGACATAGCGAGAGAGGGAACACAAGCAGGGTGAGTGGGAGAGGGAGAAGCAGGCTTCCCGCTGAGCAGGGAGCCTGATGCGGGGCTTGATCCCAGGACCCTGGGATCATGACCTGAGCCAAAGGCAGACGCTTAACAACTGAGCCACCCAGGCGCCCCAAGAAAAAAAATTTTAACAGATAAATCTCAAAGCATGTTGAATTTCTTTCATAGTTAGGATTCCATTTGTATGAAATTCTAGAACAGGCAAAACTAATCTATAGATGAAAGCATTTGTAAAAGTGTTTGCTTTGGGATAGTGTTAGGGATTGATTGAGAAGTGTGGACTATACGCATTTGTCAGAACTCAGAATTTATACATTTCATTGTGAATTTTGTCCAGAAATGTAAAAAAAAAAAAATTGTATCGTTTTTGCAGAGTAGGTAGTATAGGTCCCATTTTACAGATAAGGAAACTAAGGAACTTGCTTAGTCATACAGCTAGTATGTGGCAGAAATTCAGCAAAGACTAATTTTAGAAACCCAGGCTCTACCACTGGATATATACTATTTCTAAGTTAATTGATAAGTGCTATTTATCATCCAGAATATTTAATAGGGTGGCTTTGGTGCTGGATAGTTTTAACAGTTGGATTTCTATAAACAGCAATTTCAGACCATAACCCAAAAGGATAAGTTAATAATGGGAGAAAAACAGCTGAGTTTTGTTTCTTTTACAGGCGATATTTTTTCCATTCACTGGCAGACTTTGGAAATGTTGACAAATACCGATAATTGTTTTTTCCTGATACTTAGGTGGAAAGCAAATCCAGGTTATGAAACCACAGAAACTGAATTTTTAGTGTTGAGTTTGTGGATTGCTCTGATACTATTGAAGGACTTTTTCTGTTTCAGAATGCTCAGCACGTGGAAGTGGAGAGTATTCCCTTGCCGGATATGCCACATGCTCCATCCAATATCTTGATCCAGGACATTCCACTTCCTGGTGCCCAGCCACCCTCCATCCTTAAAAAAACCTCAGCCTATGGGTAAGGAAGTGGTAGCCTAACTAAATGACATTTATTAAAAGTACCTTTTAACTGTCCAGTGCCAAAATTATTGCAGTGGGAATTAAAAGGCAGTGTGAACATAAGTGGTGCCTCACCTGATGAAATGTGAAATAAGAAATCCCTTGAAAATATTTTAGAAGAGGAGCTAGATACCTCATTACTGTGAATGTGATTACTGTGGAATTTTCTTTCAGACCTCCAACACGGGCAGTTTCTATACTTCCTCTTCTTGGACATGGTGTGCCACGTTTGCCCCCTGGCAGAAAACCTCCCGGTCCTCCCCCCGGTCCACCACCTCCTCAAGTCTTGCAAATGTATGGCCGTAAAGTGGGCTTTGCCCTAGATCTTCCCCCTCGTAGGCGGGATGAAGACATGTTATATAGCCCGGAGCTTGGTAAGGAGTGACTGTTCCTTTTGCTCTTGTGACCTTTCCGCTGTCCTTTTTTTTGTTGGCCCTGTTTAACATCTGGTTCACCGTCCTCAGAACTTGGGAAATAAATGAGGATTACATGTACATACTAACAAGTTGGATAAATCATAGAACTTACCCAAGTAAAAGCAGCATACGTAAGGAAGTACAGAAATGTTTATTGTGTTTTAAACTAGGCTTTTTTTTTTTTTAGAAAAGGTTTTAAAACTATTACCAAATGGAAATATTTTCAGACTATTGAAGAACCGTATCATATACAGAATCATTTTACATAATGAAGTTTAGATTCTAAGTTAGATAGCACAATTTTCTGTGCTTTGGTATACCACGTAGTGCAGGGCCCAGTCATAATACTTGTTTTTCAGCTCAGCGGGGTCATGATGATGATGTTTCCAGCACCAGTGAAGATGACGGGTATCCTGAGGACATGGATCAAGATAAGCATGATGACAGTAGTGATGACAGCGACACTGACAGATCAGATGGAGAAAGTGAAGGGGATGAATTTGTGCACCGTGATGATAACGAGAGAGATAACAATGAAGAAAAAAAGTCAGGTATGTGCAAATGAAAGTTCCATGGCTTGATCAATAAGTAGCACACAAGATGAAGGTCCTGATTTATTAATGCATCTGTGAAAGTAATTGTGAGCACCTTGAAAAGAAGGATCATAGCTTTATTCATTTTTATATCACAAAAATCTAAAAAGTTCTGGACACATAGTACTCAGTGGACATTTGTGGGTCTGGATAAGAAAGAAGAATAACCACATAACTATATTGAGAAAGCCATATTCACGTTGTTGTTTTTTGGTTAAGTCTGCTTAAATATTTGCATTTGAAGCCGTTTTAATTTTTTGTGTTCATTGTGTCTCACATCAACCAGACCATAATTATAATTTAGCTACACCTGTGAGCGGAATCATGCTCTAATGGAAACATCCATAATGTATATGTCCATTTGATTATTATAAAATCAGACTGAGTTATGTGTATTTTTAAAAAGTAGTTATGACAGTCATCAAGAAAATTTTAAGCATCATGATAGATACTGAGCAATACAAAATGTATAATCTGTCACACCTCAGTAGTCCTGGAGTTTCTTTTAATACTGTTTTTGTAGGGGTGCCTGGATGGGTCAGTGGGTTAAGCGTCCAACTCTTGATTTTAGCTCAGGTCATGATCTCAGGGTTGTGGGATCAAGCCCTGCGTCAGGGTCTGCCGTCAACGCAGTCTTCCTCTCCCTCTGCCCCTCCCCCTGCTCATGCATATACATGTATGCTTTCTATCTCTCTGCCTCAAAAATAAATAAGAGCTTTAAAAAAAAGAAAGAAGTTGTTTTTGTAGCCTACAACACCGTATTTATGTGGTTGTAATACTACTGATGTTCGTATTTATAATGATGACAAATTTTTGTTCTGATATTTCTTAAGAATGATGGTTGCAGGGGTACGTGGGTGGCTCGGTTAACCGTCTGCTTTTGGCTCAAGTCATGATCCCAGGGTCCTGGGATTGAGTCCCATGTCGGGCTCCCTGCTCGGTGGGGAGTCTGCTTCTCCCTCTCCCCCCTGCTCTTCCTCTCTCTGTCTCTCTCTCAAATAAAATTATAAAATCTTTAAAACAAACAAACAAAAAAGAATCATGGTGGCAAACCAAAAGCTATCTTAACAGGGTGGATAGAGCTGGTAATGAAAAACTATAGAGGACTTTTGTGGAAGCTTGTACTAGAAAGTAGAAAGTCCTTAGAGCCACAGCAGCTTCATTTTTCTCTGCAATGTATTGTGTGATCCTTTGCCTCATTTTTCTCTTTTTCTGCCAGCTTGTTTTATTTCTGTGTACTCACCAGTGTACATGTGCTTAAAGTGGCTCTCCTACTATGATTTGACATTTATCTAAGGTTTACATTGAGTTTTTACTGTATGCAAGGAATTTTCCTAGACAAACGCTACAAAGTAAACAAAACTAAAGCCCTGCCCGCATGGAACTTTGTAAATGTTTACCAACTAAGACTGCTTTTAATATTGCACCATTTAGCAAGATGTTTAATAGCTTCTAGTGGATAGCCTGATTTATCAGGTTGAAAAGGTCCCCTCGTTAAGCGTCTGCCTTCGGCTCAGGTCATGATCCCAGGGTCCTGGGATGGAGCCCTGCGTTCGGCTCCCTGCCCAGCGGGAAGCCTGCTTCTCCCTCTCCCACTCCTGCTTGTGTTCCCACTCTTGCGGTCTCTCTCTCTCTCTCTCTCTCAAATAAATTAATTATTTAATTAAATAACTAAAATAGGTAAAAATTTCTAGTCTTCGTTTGCTAAGAGTTTTTTATTATAAATATATATATATATATTTTAAAGATTTTATTTATTTATTTGAGACAGAATGAGAGAGAGAGCGCGCATGAGAGGGGGGAGGGTCAGAGGGAGAAGCAGGCTCCCTGCCGAGCAGGGAGCCCGATGCAGGACTCGATCCAGGGACTCCAGGATCATGACCTGAGCCGAAGGCAGTCGCTTAACTAACTGAGCCACCCAGGTGCCCTATTATAAATATTTTTAAGTATCTGTTGGGATGTTTTAGTTTTTCTTTAAATTGTTTATTGTAATGAATTCTATTCATGGCTTTTCTAATGTTCAACCTTATCTTGCATTTCTGGGACCAACCCTACATGTTTATGATGTAGTTTTCTTTTAAAACACTGTTGGATTCAATTTGGTTATAAAATTGGCCCTTGAACAATACGGGGGTTAGGAGCACTGACCTTCTGCACAATCAAAAATCCGTGCATAACTTTTGAGTCCCCCCAGACTGAACTAATAGCCTATTGTTGACTGGAAGTTTTACCATTAACATAAACCCGTCGATTAACACACGTTTTGTATGTTGCATGTATTATATACTACATTCTTGCAATAAAGTAAGCTAGGGAAAAGAAAATGTTGAGAATTCATGAAGAAGATACAGTACAGTACTGTGCTGTATCACAAAAAATCCATGTGTAAGTGGACCCACTCAGTTCAAACCCATGTTGTTCAATAGTCAGCTGTATTTTACAGTAGGTTAGTTTTGGTATCAAGGTTGTGCTGGCTTCATGAATTCTGGATTGGATTCCATCTTTTCTGTGCCCTTTTACAGGAAATTTCTGTAACTTAATGTTTGGCTGAACTTCCTTATAAAATTATTTGGGCCAGGTTAAAAATAGATTTCTAAACTACCATTTCAGTTTTATATGTTCTGGTATTAGCACTTCCGTGGCCAATTTTTGTGGTTTATGTTTTTCTAGAGAATTGTGTATTATCTGGGTGTTCCAATTTTATTGGCATAAAGATGTTAATAGTATTCTTTAAATTTTTGAAATTCATAGATTTTTAAATCACAATAGCATATGTTTACCCACCAGTTGGCACTTATTACACTATCTTTTATATGGCTGTCTCTTCCCGGCACTTAACTTCTGCCAAATAGTGGGCAGCAATCCTACCTGGGCTTTTAGTATTATGTAGTATGCATTTGCTGAATTTTGTTCCTAATCCACCCCATTCTCTCCCTCTACCCGCTTAGGTCTGAGTGTAAGATTTGCAGATATGCCTGGAAAATCAAGGAAGAAAAAGAAGAACATGAAGGAGCTGACTCCTCTTCAAGCCATGATGCTTCGAATGGCAGGTAAGACAAGGAAAGAGTAGTGAAATCACCTTTCGGGTATTTCCTCCGGCCAGTTCTTTTATGTACATTTTCCCATTTAGTATCTCAACAACCCTGAAGTAAGTAAGTAATCCTTGTTTTACAAAAGTTAAGGTTTGGAGACATTCCAAGCTGCCCAGAGTTACCCAGCTAGTAAGTGGTTAAATTGGCAGTTAAATCCAGGTCTTTCTTGTTCTAAAGCCTGGGCTTGTTTTCACTGTGCTCCGCTAGCTTAGGTGAGTAGAATACTGTTTGATTCCTCCACATCCAAGTAGTTTATTGAAGGCTATTTAGTTGTTAATTTTAAGAAAGCACTTAATTGAGTACGTGTCTTCAGACATTGCTATTTTGCAGGCCGTGGAAAATGAATCGACTCCATTTACCTGGTTTACTATTTCTTTTAGGTCAGGAAATCCCTGAGGAGGGACGGGAAGTAGAAGAATTTTCAGAGGATGACGACGACGACGATTCCGATGATTCTGAAGCAGAAAAGCAATCACAAAAACAGCATAAAGAGGAATCTCTTTCCGATGGCACATCTTCTGCTTCTTCACAGCAGCAGGCCCCCCCGCAGTCTGTCCCTCCTTCTCAGATCCAAGCACCTCCCATGCCAGGACCGCCTCCTCTTGGACCACCACCGGCTCCGCCCTTACGGCCCCCTGGACCACCTACGGGCCTTCCTCCTGGACCACCTCCGGGTAAGTCAGCTCTGATACATTGTGAATAAATAAGTCTCCCTGTGATTAGAGGGATGAAGTCCTTCCAAAAATACACATCATTAGTATCGATGTTCTGTTTTCTCCTAGTAGAAGTCACTAAGAGATAAAGGGTACGTGCAGTTTGTTTATTCCTACAGCACTGTTTGCAATTCATAGTACTTTTGACAGCCATCTTTTTGTCCAAAGCTCTTCTCTTTTTAGGGTTCTGTAGTTTTGAGGTTAGCAGGCAGAGGAGTATGAATCTGGGGGTTTCTTCAGTATTGTTTTTTAAATATGACAAGTTGACCCAATTCTAAGTTGATAGCTAATGGGACTGGGGCACAGTAAATACTAACAGGCGTCCTTCTTTGGTTGGGAATTGTTGGATGTCGGTCTTTAGAGACAAAAGGGATCAGTGTTAATATAATCTTTGGCATATAAGAATGGGAAGTTCATTTGAAATTTGAACTTCTTGGTTACTTATGATTTTATAGTCCTTCATCCTATAGTTGTCCAGTTAGGTTTTCTTCATTGAGTTCATCTTTTTCTGATTGGTGGTGCAAAAGCACATTACCTGTTTTATGTCATCTTCAGTCATCGTTGCCTATGTCTTCCTGCGTTTCAGGGGGGCATCCTTAAAGCACCCTGCTTTATATTCCATTTTCAGCTTATTTTGGAACCCATTTAAGAATTATTCTTCTCTTTGTACAGTTTCTAGCCCAGCTCAGCTGTGCTATTAAAAAAAAAAAAAGAAGCTATGCTTTTTGTCAGTACTGGCAAATAAAAAGAAATGATCCGTAACAAATCCAGTTCCGTGTCTCTGGTGCTCAGATATTTGTTGAATGAATTCTTTTTCTACCTATGTTTTGATTGGTTTTTGAAGTTACCTGATTTCAAGTTAAAATGCTAAGTCAGACCACACTTGAGTTACCTTTATACCATAGTTACGACTTCGTATGTATGTCTCTTACATTAATTTGTCATTTTTCTCTTTTCAGGAGCTCCTCCATTCCTGAGACCACCTGGAATGCCGGGACTCCGAGGGCCTTTACCCCGACTTTTGCCTCCAGGCCCACCACCCGGCCGACCCCCGGGCCCTCCCCCAGGTCCACCTCCAGGTCTGCCTCCTGGCCCTCCTCCTCGGGGACCCCCACCAAGGCTACCTCCCCCTGCACCTCCAGGTGAAGCTTTTGATTTCTAGTACAAAAACCTGACCACTATGTATTTCATCTGCTCTAAGACATATTTTCACATTTCAGTATCTTGAAATCAAGGGATATCCTAAAATGATGTTTTTTAATTGCTTTTGGCCTAGGTTGAAGTTGAGTTCTTCCACAGGGTATTTGCACTGGATTCTGCCTGTCATGTGAGGGACTTTTCCCAGGCAGAGACCACTTTGGATTAAATTCTCCATTTGAGTAGGGTGTTGGTGGGGGGACAGGGGGAGGCAATTGTGAAGTCGTTCCATATATTTGCATGAGTACAAACTTTAAGTTTGAAATTACAAGGCAGATTTCCTTGTGCTCTTATTACATGTGGTAGGTGTATTTCTGGTTTATTACACTGTCCCAGTTTAATGTGAAGGTCTCCTCTTAAACTCCCCAGCTTGGACTCTCAGTGGTATCTGGAGTAATTATGAGTCTGTATAAGCAGTAGTATCTTAAGTTCAATGAAATTTGACATTTTATAATTGTTCTTAAAAGTGGCATTTGAAGAAAATTAAATCTGCAATTCTGGGTAAACGACGATGGTATGTCTGAACCATCAAAGGACATGAATTCTTTCCCAGTGGCAGTAACCTACTGTGATCAGTTACATTCATGTCCTCTGATGGTTAAAATTCCATTTCCTGCCCATTGGGTTACCTTTTTCGGGGGAAGAATGGTGTGGAAATCAGTAAATGATGCATGAGAATCAAACCCCCAATCTTGGCCTTGATAGCATCTGCATTATACAACTAGAATAGAGTCTTTGGCTGTCAAATCTGAAATCACATTTGAAACCAGTTGGTGTTGACAGCTTTCTCTTTTAAAATAGTACATTACTCAGAGAGGAAGAAAACCTAAGTACAGGGGTACAGACTGAAAGTGAATATTATTTCATAATAAAATATTCCTTACTATCAAAACATATTCCTGAGTTTCAGATAGTAATAAGCAGCCTGGTTTTAGCGTATTTTCTGTAAATGCCAATTTTGAAAAAATTGTCAGCCTCTGTTTTTCCCATCCTTCATAGTTAAAATTTATTCTCGTAGTCTTCATTTGCCTGTTTTCTCCTCCGTTTAGGTATCCCTCCACCTCGTCCCGGTATGATGCGCCCACCTTTGGTGCCTCCACTTGGACCTGCCCCACCTGGGCTTTTCCCACCAGCTCCCTTGCCGAACCCGGGGGTGTTAAGTGCTCCACCCAACTTGATTCAGCGACCCAAGGCGGATGATACAAGCGCAGCCACCATTGAGAAGAAAGCCACGGCAACCATCAGTGCCAAGCCACAGATCACTAATCCCAAGGCAGAGATTACTCGATTCGTGCCCACTGCATTGAGGGTACGTCGGGAGAATAAAGGGGCCACTGCTGCTCCCCAAAGAAAGTCAGAGGATGATTCTGCTGTGCCTCTTGCCAAAGCAGCTCCCAAGTCTGGTCCATCTGTTCCCGTCTCAGTGCAGACTAAGGATGATGTGTATGAAGCTTTTATGAAAGAGATGGAAGGGCTTCTGTGACAGCTTTTAATGCCACGGCAGGTTTCTATTCACATCAGCGGTTCGTGGGGAAAGAGGCTCTTACTACACTTAGTGAAAGAGCGACTTTCGCTGTCAGGGTATTTTTAAATTTTAGTTCAAGGAATATCCTAAAGTTTAGCCTTGTTCAGAATTTATTGCATATAAGAGAGGATTATTTCATTCAGAATAGATTGGTTATTGAAGCAGTGCTGCTAACATCCATTCCCTTTCAGACCACCCTTTTCATCCCGTTGGTTCCCCTTCTCCAATTCTTTGGAAACTTGTGATCGGGGGGAATCTTTGTTACTTACTTGTTTTGATTCTCGTGTGCGGTGGGCACTGGAGTAGAGATTTCTGAAAAAAAAAAAGGTTTATTTTACCCCATCTTGCCTTTTGTGTTTGAGTTATTTTAATATTTTCTTGTAAATATTTTGTAATATTTTAGTGAAATGGATCGCAGTGTCATTTCCTAATACAAAGCAAGATATGTGGGAAGAAAATGTACAATTCTTTGATTAAAATTACTTCCCACTGAGCTAAACTTTGAGTGTTTCATGGAATAAATAAATAAATGTTCTACACCAAGATATCCTTTGTGTTAACTGATAATATATAAATATGGTATCTGTGTTATGGGCAGAAAAGAAGCAAATACTTAAAAATTGTGTTTTAAGGAACTACCATTGCTGGTACACAATGAGAATCTTATTAAGAATATCGTTGAAAATAAGTTTTAAATTTTAAGGCATAAAGAAAAGAGAATTATTTTCCTTAATGGATTATGATATTGGCTTTGGAGAAATTGAGAGGTTATTAATTGCATAGAACATGAGTCTTTTCCTCAAAGATTGTTTATTTTTCCAGAGCTCTGTAAGCTGACACTAATTGATGGGCGAAAGCTTTTAAACCATGTCTAAATTATTAGATAGCCAGAAAAAGTTACTTTTACTTTGTTCAATTTGTCAGTTGTGTAAGTTTTTATTATTAAAAGACATAAAATGAAGAATGCTCAGTACTATTAATTTGCATTGATACCATTTTCTTTAGTGTTTTAATAACTAATTCAGCTGGACAGTAATCCTGGGAAATGATTTTCACAGATAGTTTCCCCATTTTATAGATGAGAGTTGAAGCTAATGGATTATCCAGTGGCCCCAAGTATGAATATTTTATGAACAAAGATGTACACACACACATGCACAATGAGACAATGTGTGCATTGGGTTTAAACTAGGCATACCTATTCTTACTTTCCATTGTATCTTCAATACCTTTCATGTGAATCCCATGTCATCAAAAATTGGTGGTATCCTAAAAAGATAATACAATAACACAATAAGGCTTTTATTTTCTTGCAGGTGATTTCCTTGATGGATTTTTAGATTTCTATTCTGAGATCCTTTGTGTGTGAGACTTTTCTTGGAAGTCATTCTTCCAGATTAAAGCAGGTCCTGTCAAAGCAGTCTATAGGTCACTTTGGATTTTTTTCTTTTTTTTTAGTATAATCATTCTAGCTAGGCCAGTAAATGAATTGAACCTTTTACCATTTAGATGAAAGGATGGAACACAGTTACATCATTATCAAGTCAGTATTATAATTTAAATGTAAACAATTATTCTTTGGTATTTGGTGTGCAATATTTTTAATGTTCTTGCTTGAAATTTGTATTTTTTCCGAGATTTCTGTTCATATTTATTGAGGAAGCTGTTCACAGTTTATCATAAAGTCATCTTCTAGTATCGCTTGTTTTATTTTCTGAAAACAGTTGTAAAATCTGACACATTCATATGTCAGCTGTATTTGCAGGAAAGGGGAATCAGCAGTTCAAAATTTGGTGGATTCTGAGTAGGAATTTGTTGTCATGATCATAATTTACATTATGGTTTCAAAATGGATCACTGCTAAATTTGATACAAATCTTTAATCAGACAATACGGCTCAATCCTGTTTCCTTCTGAAAGTGTCACTTTATTATACATTAACTGCCCCTTAAAGTCATTTTGAAATTCCTTTTACTCTTTTCCCTGGGCTTTAAGGTATAAAATGTGAATTAATGATCACAACAGTATTCTGCCATGGTGTGGAATCAGCATAAAGTTCTAGATGACATCCGAAGTTCTGTTAGTTTCAATTCTCAATTGCATATTCTAGTTTGTGCTCTTTATAAACTATTGCTTTATTTATACATAGTTGGGAGACATTTTTTAATATTAAACTTCTTTTTACTTCAAGTAATTCTTCAGGCTACAAGATGCCACAATCCCCATCCCATATAGAACTGCACACTCATGTTGTCTTCCATTCCAACTGCAGCAGGTCTAATACATGAAAATGTTCCTCAGCCAGAATCAGTTTGGAGGACAGGCCTTACAGCACTTCCGGAACTCAGAGCTGTCCCCGAGCAGAGCTATGGATAATGTCTACCACACCTAGTCCTGGGTTCAGGAAGGCATAAACGAGCTGTGGAGAAATTTTTCTGTTCTTTACATCCCTGGAATTAAGGGCTTTTAGCAAAGGTCGGAGCTAGGACTTCTGTGAGACCAAAATAACTCTCCGTACCACAGTTCTCTTTATTTCTAAGAATGCCTTTGAGTTTTGCTCTGAAGGAAATTAGGTAGCACAGAGGGCAGGTGCCTACGGACTGGGTGAGCAGAGGGAGGGGTTTTGCTTGATCAGCATGTTCCAGTTTGCTGAGGGCTAATAGCCAGGAGAGAGGGACAGGTTGGAGAATGAAAAGAGTGATTGATGGAATGAGCTACCTGAGGGCTTGGGGAGGTGTGTGAGTCATAAAACTATTCTGCAGATAGTCACTGAGGGCCTACTGTGAGCTAGGTGCTGGGAAAATAGTGGCAAGGAAAGTCAGATGAGGTCCCTACCCTCAGGGTCCTTAGGGAAATTTTAAGACATAAAGCATCAATGTCTGTATCACTTCTGTCTTATACCTTGAATACGGTATTTACCAATACTAATTTTTTAAAAGAATTTATTTCATTTAACCTGTGCTGATGAACAATTTGGAAAAAAATAATCTGACAGCTATTCTATGCCATGTGCCAGTGAAGACCTAATTCATCATACCTTACAATCTAAGCCTTTTTTTAAAGTTTTTAAAAAATTGAAATGTTTTCTCTGAAGGTTTAAAAATACTAAATATCAACTGATTACCTTAACGGTGCTGCAACCAAATAGAGAAAAACATTAAAAAAAAAATAAGTTTGCAAAGAAAAGACCATGGATTCCCCAATACATTGTTTTTCCTTGACCTGTTGTCCTATTCAAACATTATTTCCCCTCATTGGCCGTCTGAAGCCTAAAAATAAGCTGTCTACTATTGCAATTTACCATCATGAATCCTTATTAGTAAGAATTATATTGCATTTACAGGAGATAAATAACTGAGAACTAGGAGAATTAACACTTTAAGAATGCTGTGAGTTGCAAAAAAAAAGTTTTAAGGATTTTAAGGATTTGCATAGCAGAGGAAAATTAGGATCCAATGGTGTTTATATCCATAGAATCTCAAGAAAAATTAGAGTCCAAGGAAAAACAGAATTAATTCCATCACTACCACTGCACCCAGCAACCTTGACTCCAATAAAATGGGGAATAAGGTAAAGAAAAGAAAGGTAACAGCCAAAGTTCAGGCAGGGAGAGGGGGAAAACATGAATATAGATAGCTATGAAATCTTGTCTGATTTTATAAAATACACTACCCACAAATGAAAAGGCCGTGCTATTATGAAAGTTGGACTTTTTTTCTGGGAGTTGATAAAGGTTGCCATGTTTAGGGACTTACTGCAAAACAAAACCCAAAACAAAAAACTCCATACCTTCGAATAATATTTGTCGGCTTTTTCGAGTGATAAGAGAATCAAAATGCAGGCAAATACAAATCCAGCTTCTCCTATGACCATTCTTACTGCTGAGTAACCCAGATCTCAGGAGGAGCGATTTTAAAATCCGTATTTATACTCAGAGTTTATTCATAAAATACATGTTCATGAAAAAACTTATGGTGAACATAAAGAATGGCATGAAAATACATTTCTGAAAAAAAATTAGGACAATTCATTTAAATAGATACTTTGTGTTTATTCGGGTTTTTATTTTGTTTTTTTATTTGTTTCCACTATTAGACAAGAACAGGGATCAGCAAACTTTCTGTAAAGGGCCAGATGGTAAGTATTTGGGGCTTTGTGAGCCCTGTAGTCTCTGTCACAACGACTCAATGCTGCCTTTGTAGTGTGAACTCTGCACTGCAGACAGTCACACTCCCTGACCTCCAGGAAAGGATCACAGGAGATCAGCTCTGGGAGGTGGCCCTGTGCAGGGGTCTGGGCACTGCTGAAGGCCAGAGGCCTGGAGTGTGGTTTCCCTGGTGGGAGGCTGCAGGAAGGCAGTCCCCAGAGCAAGTCGGGGCTGCCGGGTCACAGAGAGACTGTGCATTCTGGACACATGGCTGGGGCAGACTGCCATCTGATGTCCTCACACCTCACGGCTTACCCACCACTACCACCGGCAGCCTGAGCCAACAAGAGCTGTCCCTTCCTCCTGCCAAGTCATTCCAGTGCCTTCTACTGAGAGACTAGCATGCTTACCAAAATGGAAAAAAGGATTAAAGGAATTCTGCCTCTTTTCTCAGAGCAAGTACTGAAGGTTGAATGTGGGGCTCAGAGGCAAGAAATTCATAACTGGCTTATGTGTGTGCGAAGAAAATCCAATCTCCTGTCACAACCTACTTACAAAATTATTAGCACCAATTCCTCTGACAAAAACAAATGGAGTATTTCTCAAGTTCCTTCTGCCAGGTAACCGGTTAGGCACAGTTAGCTTATGTGTATGAGCTAATGATAAAAGGCTTTTTGGGCCGTCATTTTTGTTCTTCAAACATCTCAAGAGAACCCTGGTTGACTGGCAGTCTCCATGTCAGGAGTACGCTAACCAGAACAAAGCTAAGTAGAAGGTAAGCAAAAGCTGCTCTGAGAGAAACTCAGACAGACAGTGGTACTCACTAAAATTTTCCAACGGTTCTTCTACAATTTCCAAACTTCTTTGCAGTTAAATTGAACATGGGGTTAGTTCTACTCAAGGGGCTGAAGCAAAGAAGAATGGGTGTGAGTTCCCTGTGTTTCTGCATCTGCTGCTGGAAGGGACAGGAGGTAGCTTGGTATGGCTGGTGAGTGGTATATATATGGAAAAATGGCAGAATAGGCTGGAATCTCTAAGTTTTATAGACTTAATTTAAGCTCTACTCTTGTGAAAGCTTCAGGAACATGGGGATCTCATCTGCTCTGTTTGCTCTTGCTAGCCCTCTCTGTAGGTCAAGGGTTTTGTGACGGGGGGTGATCTTTGTCATGCCACACAAGGCCCGGTTCCCCTCGTCCCCTATGGCAGTGGGTGCCTACCCACTTCGTGTTTGGATGGCTAAGAGGTCTGGCCCTCCAGAGCCCCTCTCTTTACATATTTCCACTCTGTTCTATGGCCCCAGGAGGCTGAATTGTAGCGACTGCTTTTCTGTCGTCTGGCTTTCACTTGGGCTGGCCAGTGAGAAGCAGGATATTGGAGGAAGGGAGGAAAATGAGGTCGTGGGAACCTGAATGGCTGTCTTAGATTAGACCCCCTTGATTCTTCCTGTCATGCAGGCCCCCTCCACACAACCTTCTCCTACCAGGTCTGGTGAACACTCCCTCCTTTCACTCCATCAAGCCCAGGGGTGGTCATGGAGCCCAGCTGTCCCTAACCTCCTTCCCTGTGGTTTCCCTGCACACTACTCACATCATTGTAAATAATCCCATTATTACATTTCTCAAATCACCGTATCTGGGCATGCTATCTCTTTCCTGGCAGGATCCTAGCTGATTGAGCTCCTGATTTATTGAATAAATACAAGATTTATGGAATAAATAAATACTCTATGAAAGAGGGAGAAGTCACTGAACACAGATAACAAATGAGTTAACATCATAAAACTTCTCAGGAGCAGTTTGGCACATGGTAAATATAATGCGCTTCCAGAATGACATTTGTGTTTCAGAATGAGGCCAGGGCTGTGATGCAGGGGGGTAGGCTGGCTGCAGGGTGAAAGACCAGAGCTGGGAGATGCGTGAGGAGACCACTCGGACTAGCACAGGAGGGTGGAGGAGAGGAGCTGAAGATCCAGTTCAGAGACAGAAAGCACAAGCCTGGGTCATCCGTGTGATACAGAGGATGAGGCAGCAAGAGAAATCAGAATGTAGTCCCTAGTATTTCTGCCTTATGTGCATTAATTTATTCAGTCCTTCCTTCAACCCGGTGAGGCAGCTACTGGCATTTCCTTCATTTTACGGATGTGTCCATGGAGGCACGGAGTGATTAAATAACTTGCGCAGAGTACACCATGAACGGAGCAGAAATTCAGACCTAGGGAGGGAGGAGTATAACGAAGGGAACCGGGCTAGTGTGGAACAAGCTCAGGTTGAGGTCCCTGGGAGAAAACCTCATGGAAACCTGAAACAGGCAGAGGGAGTAGGCAGGTAGGGGATACAGATCACCAACACTGACCCAGAGATATGGCAACACAAAAGGGAAAGAGAAAAAGCCACGTAGAAAATATAGGGTAATGATCATAACAATCGCAGTAATTTACTGAGCCCTTACCATACACTCGTCACCAACTGCTTCATTATAGGCGTAGATCTGATCATCCAATTTTATGCATGAAAAAACGGAGGCTTTGCAAGCTTATAAATAAATGTGTAGATTTTTATTGAGTTGAATGTTTTTTTTCTGACATGAGTTCAAATCAGAAAAACTTACCGATTTGTATTTGGGCTGGGCAATGGGGAGCAGGATATTGGACGACGGGAGGAAAGTGAGGTCATGGTATTTACTTAATATATACACTTAAATATATAAAAATTATATATAAGTATATATAAATAAAATATAAACTTCCATTTAAAACATCATTTACGATTAGCAGTACATGGATTATCATGTTAAAGAAACCAGAACATTCTTACCCTATACAAAGGCACACACAAAAAGAAATTTGAGATAAAAATTTCCTTGACGAACATGAAAACAAGGGGATGTCGCTCGAGGATTTGGATGTTTGAAGTACAGAAATGAAACACCCATAGATGGGTGCCTGGGTGGCTCAGTTGGTTGAGTGACTGCCTTCAGCTCAGGTCATGATCCTGGAGTCCCGGGATCGAGTCCCACATCGGGCTCCCTGCTCAGCAGGGAGTCTGCTTCTCCCACTCCCCCCTCTTGTGCTCTCTCTCTCTCTCATTCTCTCTCTCAAATGAATAAATATAATCTTAAAAAAAAAAAAAAAGAAATACCCATAGACGGTAGCTCTCTCTCTTTTGCATGGTGCTTGGACACTGCCAACATTTGTCTTGAGATGTCCTTGTCTACTTCCACGGCTCCGCAGGCCCTCTTCTGGGTGTTCCATTTTTTCTTTAGCTATTGACAAAGAGGAAGGCAGCCCATGACAGCCTGTAACGGGCCTGGACTCTCAGCCAGGCCTTGGTGCTGCTAGGTGTCATGCTGTCCCGTGGAACATAAACAATGTCACAGCACAGCAACACCAGACAAGGCCATTCTGTGCCCGTGAAAAATCAAAAGAAAACCAAGACTACTCTGTAATCATGTTCTGAACCCAAAAAGCACAAATGTTATCCAAACCACAAAAATGCCCAAACAGCCCGTTGTGCATTAGCCAGATTCACCAATTACAGCTATAGCCTCACTTCATTCTTTACACCTTATTATATGTATTAAGCTACCAAATCATAGACTTACCCCTACCCACAGCAGCATGCAATCATAGGCAATGCCCCTAACACAAACCGAACAAAACCGAAAATCTAGAATAAATCTTTTCTAACATCCTCTTAGTGAGACACCCACATTGCCCCACAGTGTGTCTTCCATGCTGCAAAGAGCAAAACCCCAATTTGTTCAACTATGGGTGTATCCCTCGTGGTGTTTGCTGGAGGGCACAGACAAAAATATAGATTCAGCTGAAGCTCCCATTGCTTGGACCAGGACTCTCAACTCAGTAAGACTGCACACATCTGAGACCACTTGTGATTCTCTCTGGATAAGGTGCCACCTGCTCGGGGCTGGGGGGTAAGTTCATGCTGAACTGAGTCCCTATATTTTGTTGAAGCTTCAGTGTTGAGTTAATTTTGTTTCCCCTGGAAGAAGAGCTCTTGGAATTTTTTTTTTTTTGATTGTCTGATCACATTAGTATTCTTTGATGAAATTGTTTTCAGTCTTCTATTCTCTGCTTTTGTTGCTTGTTAGCTTGCTTGATCTTTCGTGTTGTCCTAAGAGGCAAGGTCCATAGGGAGAGAGTGGACAGAAGTCTGACTAGTCTGTTTTTGAGCTAACATCCCAAGGACTGAGGCATTCAGGGCTCTTCAGACCAGCGACCCTAGGGCAAACTTGGCTTTGGGTCGCCATTTCTCAATCAAAGAAAGAGTTCTGCCTCATTTTTGTCTTTGTGTCCCTGAGGACTGGTCCATTTAGTTGTCTGTCTGGACCTATGATTGGGGATGACCAGCCCCTGGCCAAGTTATGGGGATCAGAAATTACCCATTTTTATAAACCAGATGATTTTTCCTAGCCGTCACAATCTCAAACTGCACCTCTTCCAGGCCAACCACTTGCTTCCTTCATGTGTTCTCATTTTCACAGGAATTTGTACACCTCTCTCCCTAATAAACAATTTCACCAGGGGTGTTTTAGAGTTGCAGTTGCTACATGGGCTTTCGATACGAACAAGATAGTTCATTGAGAAGTACTTTAAAAGAGAAAGCAAATAAACCCTCATAAGCAGACTGGTTGGTCTGATTTGTCTTTAAAAAATAGATAACTGAATACAGGGCTTATCCCTCCTTCACTTCCATAAATTAGAGTCAAGGAGTATTGGCTTTTTAACTTCATGGCTTGATAAAATTATCAAGGACCCATGTTACTATCCAAAAGTGCTGCCATTCTCTTTTCTGTATGTGTATGTTAAAATATGTTTTCAACACCTAAACTTTCTTTCCTCTCCTTATAGAGAAAACAAAATAAAGCTTTACAGTGGTGATTTCATATCTGCCTAAAGCCAGCTGGCTCCCTTTCTTCTTCTTTTTTTTTTTTTGGCTTTTTTGTTTGTTTTTTTTTTCTGTTCCTCTTAGGTCCACTTCCCTCCCTTAGGAAACTAAACATTAGCTAATTAAAAAAAAATTTGATTTGTTTGGGTCAAATTTCTCTTGTTTTAAACATTTGAAAATACCTACATTATACTAACTCAAAAAGATATATGCACCCCTATGTTCATTGCAGTATTATTTCCAATAGCTGAGATGTGAAAAAAATTTAAGTGTCCATCAATACATGAATGAATAAAGAAAATGTGGTACACACACACACACACACACACAACTATTATTCAGTCATAAAAAAGAATGACATCTTACCATTTTTGACAACATGGATGGGCCTAGAGGGTACTATGATAAGTCAAATGTCAGAGAAAGACAAATACTGTATGATCTCATGTATATATGGAACTAAAAAAAAACACACCAAGTTCCTAGATACAGACCACAGATTGGTGGTAGACAGAGCTAGGGGTGCATTGGGAAGGTTGGGCAAAACGGGTAAAGAGAGTCAAAGGTACAGACTTCTAGTTATAAAATAATGAAGTCATGGGGATGTAATGTACAGCGTGGTGATTATCGTTAATAATACTGTATTGCATATTTGAAAGTGCTAAGAGAGTAAATCTCGAAAGTTCTCATCACAAGAAAAAAAATGGAACTATGAATGGTGATAGATGTTAACTAGACTTACCATGGTGATCATTTTGAAAAATACACAAATATTGAATCATTATGTTATATACCTGAAAATGTTATTTGTCAATTATACCTCAATAAAAATCACTATAACTTTCTACAGATAATACTTATAAGCAATATACCTTTCCTTAAGAAAGTTAATTAATTAATTAATTAACTACATTGGTTTTCTGAGTTAATAAGTCACCACCAAGTCTATAACTTCTTTAAAATTAAAACTTACTTAAAATTAAAATTACTTACTTAAAATTAAAACTTCAATTAAAATTAAAACATGTAAAAAAACTATTCAACTAAATGGAATGATAATAAAGGACATATTTTTAAAGGGCTCTTGACCAACATTGTTCTCAGCTTTTTTTAAAAAAATGCTGTTGTTGTCACCATATAGACCCCGAGCTTCTGCATGTGCCACATGAAAACGCAAAGGGTAAAAAAGCATATCCATTCCAACTCCATTAGTAAGCTGAGCCAGCCTGTCAGCATTTCTGGATAGGAGAACGTAATAACGTTCAAAGAACATTTTCTAATTATACGGCAAAATACAAGCAAATTAGGGGGTGTCCAGGAGTGCAGGGATCCAAACCGTGAGAAATCTCCATCCTTTGACAGAGTCTCTCTCCTTGGGCCACGTCCTCCCTCCACGTCCTCAGTGGCTCCCATTCCTCTGTCAGTCCATCAGATCTCATGGATCCCTACATCCCCTGTTCAGCTGGGCTGTTTTCCATACATCCACTTACATATCTATACATATATTCTGTGTATGTATATTCCCTCTGGATGCCGACTTTTAGTTATGACTCCCCAACGGCCTTATCCCCTAGATTCTCTCACATCCAACTGCAGCCACTGTCCTTTGACTCCTGTGCCTTGGTGCATGCTGCCTCTCTGTCCAGAACACTCTAGCATGTTAGGCTAACTCGCACAACTAGACTTATCTCAGGTGCCATTCCCCACCAGGCTGAGTGATACAGGTGCTTCCATTCCCTGTTACTGTAACACCCTGGGCATCTCCCTTTCTTTACATGTAGCCTGCTACACTGTAATCACCTTTTTGTTATAATCATTTTTCTGAACAGCTGGGTATCAATCATAGGTTTCACACATAATATATACTCAATAAATTGTTGAATCAAAAGGTTCCGTGTATGGGTGTATGTCAGCCATTAATTCCAAACTAGGTCATCTTTAGGGAGGGGGAAATGCAAATTAAGGTTTTAACCTGAACGGTTAACAAGCTTTAACCATTTATTACTCTCTTTCCTGTTACAGATTGGTTGTGGATGTCCTGTAATTAGTAAAACAGCCTTTAAACTTGTTTTTATGATTTGCTATCAGAAAAGTCACAAGACTGCTAGAATGCCATGTTCTTCTATCTTAGTAGGTCCCAGAATTGTTGCAACCCACTCTAAATCCAGTTGCACATAAAAATTAGAATAATTACTATTCGCTGAATATGTTTCTACATGGGGAACTCTAGTGCCCTCATTCACATTAACTCAATGTATCCTCTGCAGAATCCACTGATGTAAACTCTACTATTATGCCCACTTAATAAATAAAACTGAGGTTTAAGGAAATTGAGTAACATTTCCAAAATCATCTAAGTAGTAAGGAGCAGAGTGGCTTTGAGCTTGAGTGTTGTTCCAGAGAGCTGGAGTCCTTAGACACCATGGTATATGACATTCCAGGGGCATTTGTGAAGAGTTTGCATATCGTAGGCCAGGCATCACCAATTATAGGGCCAGACTAAACCTTTCGGTTCCAGGCAGACAAAACTAAACAGACCAGTTCTCAGAGACACGAAGACGAGACTGGCCCCACAGGAAAAACAAAGCACAAATCCTGCCCAAGTCACAGCCTGCCACACGAATGGCTTATCTTGGCAGGAAAGAGTAGGTGTGTCTATAAATACAACTATGGATTATAAACGTATTAAAAAAAAATCAGAATTCAGGTCCCACCCAGTTCTGTCCTAAGTCTTCTTTGTGGTCTTGTGCTTGAAGAAATATTGTCCTTTTAAATTAACAATCATATCTTGGCAAGAACTATTTGTTCAAGGATCACAGGCTGAATTGATTTTGCAGGAGGTATGCATCTTTAACTGCCAATAAATTATTCAGGTTTTAAAAAAACCCTCAAAAACAGAAATGGTGAAAGACCGGTGGAAACTTGTGGCAGGGGGAGGATTTGAGAGGAAACAGAATCCCTGGGGCAGTGGAGGTAGTGTGGGTAAGGGGGCAGTCATTGTACTTTCTATAATGTCTGTCTTGCTCCTCGGGTAACAGGCTTAGACAGACAACTCTGAATCTTCAGAGAGAAAGGAAAAATGCCTTTTTCTTATAAATGTCCTAGTGATCCTTGTTCTTATTTTGTTACTATTTTAGTAATAATCTTTCAGGTGCCTCAAATCTTTTAGGAAACTAAGACTTAAATGTCAAAACTAGCATTGGATATCTACATATTATATATATACACACATTTTTTTTCTCCACTGCGCACCATGTCCCCAGAGTGATAATACGGAGAACTGTCTTAATGATTGAGCATTAAAAACAAAACAAGGGACACCTGGGTGGCTCAGTTGGTTAAGCGTCTGCCTTCGGCTCAGGTCATGATCCCAGGGTCCTGGGATCGAGTCCCCGCACGGGGCTCCCTGCTCCACGGAGAGCCTGCTTCTCCCTCTGCCTCTGTCTCTCTCTCTCTCTCTGTCTCTCGTGAATAAATAAATTTAAAAATCTTTAAAAATAAAAATAAAAAATAAAAACAAAACAAAATCCTATTAATTACAGTGACCTATACCTTAACCTATAAGAGTAAGCCCATATCTTGTAGGAAATGGAGCTTCTTTTAATTTATTCAGCACCTAATATATGCCTAATGTGTATATAAATGAACAGTCTCAGTCCTCAAAATTGGCACTAGGACTGTTTAACATATGAAGAAGCCTTCTGTATGGAAGGTGGGAGTGCAGTAAAGAGCTGTGGACCTCTTGGCACCTGCTGCCCATGGTAGCCTTGGGGTCTATTCTCCTCAGGAATTTGGGGGCAATAATCTGCCTCCTAACAGAGGTACTACGTGTAGCCTGATCTTTGTACACCTCAAAAAGATGACCACGTGGGAGAAGTAATCCCAACATTCATTCACTGCACAAGCAGGAGGGAGACACAAGTATTGATGGAAGCTGAAGGTGAATCCTTTTTCCGATATTAACTTATTTGTTCATTGTTCTGTCATCAGGTACCAAGAAAAAGAAGTGAGCTCCAAGAGAGTGGAAATCTAGTTGGCCTTATTCACAGCGGTACTCCCATCATCTGGTATGGAGCATGGCATACTGGAGAGCTCAATAAATACTGGGGAAGAAATAAAGAAAGTCCGCGTGGGAAAATGGGCCACCCATTACTAAGAGTGAAGAAATACCATAATGTTTTTTCAGGAAGACTTCAACTCTGACTCATAGGAAAGATGACACCAAAGATGTGAAATCTGAACTGGGATCTGTGCTGTGGGCCCTGTGGGCCAGGATGAAGCTTGTAGAAAAGGGTGAAATGGAAGGGTCAATTAAGGACAGAATAAGATGGCTATTTAACTTTTTTTTTTTTTTTTAAGATTTTATTTATTTGAGAGAGAGAATGAGAGAGAGCAAGCACATGAGAGGGGGGAGGGTCAGAGGGAGAAGCAGACTCCCTGCCGAGTAGGGAGCCCGATGTGGGACTCGATCCAGGGACTCCAGGATCATGACCTGAGCTGAAGGCAGTCGCTTAACCAACTGAGCCACCCAGGCGCCCAAGATGGCTATTTAACTTTTAAATGTGGATTCCGGATCTGAAATGTGTAACTTCCGGCACTTAAGTCATTTATCCTTACATTTTCTCACATTTCATGTTTATGAAAGCAGTGCTGTACAATCAAGCAATGCTACCACCACAGGACTGTTGGAATGAGGTCATTACTCCAGGCTAACGCCGGAATGAACATGAGACTTCAAGCAGATTATTTGTTGTTAGGAAGCAAAATCAAACTGATTACATTTCCAAAGGAGTATAATATGATGGCGACAAGACCATCATGAAAAAATCTCTTAAAAGCTCCTAAGCATAAGTAATGTATGACTAAAGACACTGCACTGTTATGCAACATGAGTGTCGGGGGGAACAAATTTACTTATGACTCATGCTTCTATATTACACATATTACTGGATGTTCCCTTCATTTTAAAGAAATGGGAACATAAATGTGTATATAGAAATATCTGATATCCAAAACATGAAAACACAACAGCTATTAGGCTACGAAAAATCTGGTGGGCACTGTGTCATCACAACACTCTTCCAAAACGGAAAGTTACTCCCATACTTTTTGAAAAGTATGGCCAGAGAGCCACCTTCCTGCGCGACACCAGCTAGCCCCCACTGCGTCTTCAGAACTGGGTCCCCATGAACAGCCCAGACAAGACAGGAGTGAAGGCCCTGAGAATGACAGGTAAAAATAATCCCCCTGACGCCCCCGCACCCTAGTCTGCTTCTCTTTTGCATTAAGGCGAGTAGGGAGAGATCCCAATCCTGCCCACCTCCAGCCAGTGGGTCCTTCATGGTCTCCCTCAACCGCCCACAAAACACCTCGAGGGTGCGGACCAAAGTAGTCCACAAAACGGCAGAAACCAACCCCCCAGTACCTGCTCCAGAGGTCTCCTGGCTGCCCCCCGGGTCATCCGGAAGGTCCCCGAGACTACATAGCTCTCTCGACCACACGATTTTCACCGACTTTATTGGCCCTGGACTCGGCGGGCCCCTCGCCACCCACCTCCCCACTAGATCGCGGCAGACTTCCATGACATCGAGTATATTGAAAAATACTGCGGGGTGGCTATGGAAAGAGCCTTTGCTGGGGAAGCCAGCTCCCCTGTGGTGGCGTCAGGGTCACTTGCTCTTCGCCTTCTGACTCTCCGTCTTCTTGGGCAACAGCACGGCCTGGATGTTGGGCAGGACGCCGCCCTGAGCAATGGTGACTTTCCCCAGCAGCTTGTTTAGCTCCTCGTCGTTGCGGATGGCGAGCTGCAGGTGGCGAGGGATTATCCTGGTCTTCTTGTTGTCACGAGCCGCATTGCCAGCCAACTCCAGGATCTCTGCCGTCAGGTACTCCAACACCGCAGCCAGGTACACCGGCGCCCCAGCGCCTACTCGCTCCGCGTAGTTACCTTTGCGCAGCAGTCTGTGGACTCGGCCCACCGGGAACTGCAGGCCCGCGCGGGAAGACCGAGACTTGGCCTTGGCCCGCACTTTGCCGCCCTGCTTTCCGCGACCAGACATGTTTACCTCTCGCCTAAAACTCCTGCGAGAGGAAAAACACAGAGACACGGTTCTCAGTAGGTGAATGTAATTTACCAACACCGGAACTGCCTCTATCACTTTGCTGACACTAGGCAGCGCCTTCCCATTGGGCGCAGCAACATCTTCGGCTCTATTGACCAATGACAGGCAGGCTCCGCTCCCAACCAGAGCTCCTGGCAGAGGGACCGCCTTCTCCAGCTCTATCCAGTCAAAAGAGCAAACTCCTAGCCCTCATTTACATAGCCTCTCCTATGAATACCCAGGACCGGACCGTTCCGCATTTGGGGCCTCCGTTGAATTTTTTGGCCCCTGAGATTTCAACGTCCAAGTTCGCTCCTGGGACAAGAACGTCTTAAGAATTAAGGAACCACGGTTAGAAACTGAAAAATCCGTACAAGTACAAAAACACTCAAGCAAGAAACGCCTCAAGCAATTGAGGTCGCAAGATGAGCCCTCCGGTGCTGCGTCCCACGGTGCTGTGCCCCCTAGGTGGATTTTCTCTCGTTATATAGCATCCTTAGCCAGTTTAGCTGACTCCAGACACTGCGCTTGTGGGCAACAGTACCCCTCTAACTGCCGTTTCTTTAAACAAGCGCCTTGTCTCCTGCAAACCCAGATGCGCCTGCTGCTACCCAGCAGTGTGGGGAGCTGGCTGCAAAAGATGCCTCGCACTGAACTGGCCATCTGAACGTTCTTAACCAGACCAGGTGACACTGGACTCCCCGAGCAGTTCTGCCGTTCACAGGTTGCCAATCTTAGCTTCTAGGGACTGCGAAACTAGTGCTACGCTAGACGTGAATGCTTTCTTCACAGACTGCAGAACAAGCTCGCTTAGCCAAAACTTAACATCTCCTGTCTTTTGAGATTATGAGCCTGAAAAGAGTCTCTGGATTCCAGGGAGAGGCTGCAAGATCAGTCTCTGAGGCACGGAGTCTTGGTCTTGGCTTACTCCTTAGTGGTCACCGCGCTGCTGATCATGTTCTCCATGGCGACTCTGAGCCCGGGCGTAAATAAGGTCGCGTAAGACATTGTGATGGCACTTGGTTGTCCCTTTTTCCAGCCCTCTACTGCACATGCGATGCTCAGAGGTCATGAAAAGACTAAAGAAGAACGGAAGCAACTGTCCTTACCCAAATTGCAGAGCCATAGCATTTGGAACAAAGTTTTTTTTTATTAGAAATGATTTTTTACTAATTCATTGATGTAATTTCAGTTACCTCAACATTTCCCATAATTATACAATTACTCTGCTATGTGTTGTAAACACATTAAAAGAAGCGACATTTTATGGAGATTATAGTAACCATTTTAAAAGTAAAATTTACCATCCCACCATCCTAATAAAGATTTGATTTCTGAAATCATTTTCAGCGATTTCTGTACATGTCCTTATTGCCTAGAACACTGATTAACCTATATATAGTAGGAACTCAATAAATGTCTTTGGAGTTGAGAAGCAGCATATTGTCATGATTAAGTCAGTCATCCTGGAGCCAGACTGCCTTGGTTCAAATCCTGTCTCTACCACTTACCGGTTGACTTGGGTAAGCTCTGCACCTATCCCAAAGTGTTATTTTGAAGATTAAATACATTAGTAAGCATCCAATAACTGCTAGATGAGTTAAATAAATGGACTTACAAGTTTCTGATGCAGTTATTAACATGTTCCTGATATGAATTTTGCAAATTTTGCTTAACTTTTTGCCTATATCAAGGGAAATTTTTGACAATTATTGTTATTATTTTGAACACTTTTCCCTTTTATTCTTGTAAGCAAGAATGATTTCTAACTTGAAAAATTTGTTCTAACCTCGATTTTTTAGTCTTAGTAAATATAATCAACCAATTTACCATTATAAGAATCCTGATCTCTTCCAGATCTGATAGACTTTCTTCTTCCCTGTGAGTCAAAGATGAAAATCATGTAGTACAATATGACTATTCAGGATTTTTTGCAGCCATACAAACAGTATTCTGAGGGATCTTTTATTTTAAGAGTCACTTATTTTAGAGAGAGAGTGGAGGAGCAGGGAGGGGGGTGGAGAGGGACAAGTGAGTGGAGGAGCAGGGAGGGAGGTGGAGAGGGACAAACGGACTCCCGGCTGGGGTGGTGGGGGGCACGCTGGGTCTCAATCTTATGACCCTGAGATCATGACCTACCTGAAATCAAGAGTGCCCCTTAACCCTTAACCCTTCTGAGCGACACAGGCGCCCCTCTGAGAGCTCTTTTAATTTATCTTTGACAATAAAAAGTACTGGGCGCCTGGGTGGCTCAGTTGGTTAAGCGACTGCCTTCGGCTCAGGTCATGATCCCGGAATCCTGGGATCGAGTCCCGCATCAGGCTCCCTGCTCAGCGAGGAGCCTGCTTCTCCCTCTGACCCTCCCCCCTCTCATGTACTCTCTCTCTCATTCTCGCTCTCTCAAATAAATAAATCTTTAAAATTAAAAAAAAAAGTACTTTCTGTGTTATGCAGATGGGTAAGGATGGGTAAGTTATAAGCATTCAGACACACATACAAATATTTACTATAAAGCTTTTCCTGGAAAAGCTTATCTTTCAAGACTTGGGACAGGGAGCACAATTTACTAAAATATTCCTTCCTCCAGAGGTTAAATGCTTGACAAAGTTATGAATCATCCTCTAAATACCGCTACCTTTTATTGCAGTAAACCCTTTTGGGAAGACAAGAGTCCTGTATCCTAGAGCGGTGACGTTATTGAAAGTTTCATATTTGTTCAGGGATTCTCTTAAGAAAGGATTGAGAGCCTCCTGATGGGCGATCTGCAGTAGAAATCACTCTTTAAAGCTACCGTCGTGGCATCATTATTTTTAAGAACTTTGAATTTGTAAGTGGGAGATGTGAGAACCTCGGGTTTGTTAATGGACGCATTCCTTTTGAAAAATAATTGGAATTCGCGCGCGAGAGATGGGAGTCGGGGAGAGATGGGAAGGAGGGAGGGGAGGGAGGAAACGAGCGCCAAAAGGATCTGGTCTATTTTTATTTAAGCGTTGAGAAAAAGCAATATAAATTCCATTGACTCTTTCCTCAGTTTTATGGCAAAAATAAAAGTTTTCCCAAGAAATCAAACAACAAATACCAGTCTTGTTCTGCTTACGGCTCCTTCACTCATTATTAGAGGAAAGACAAAAATCACCTGGGGCCTAGAGCTCCGCCCACTTTCTTGAGGTTTTCAAACAGGTCCGCTACCAGGAAATATAAGCCCTGGTCTACGCTTCCCCGACCATTAGCTGCTTGCTTTCTGGGTCGGAAGGATGTCTGGTCGCGGGAAAGGCGGGAAAGGGCTGGGGAAGGGAGGCGCCAAGCGCCACCGGAAGGTCCTCCGGGACAACATCCAGGGCATTACAAAGCCCGCCATCCGCCGGCTCGCCCGCCGAGGTGGTGTCAAGCGCATTTCTGGGCTCATCTATGAGGAGACCCGGGGAGTGCTGAAAGTCTTTCTGGAGAATGTGATCCGCGATGCGGTGACTTACACGGAGCACGCCAAGCGCAAGACGGTCACCGCCATGGACGTGGTGTACGCGCTGAAACGCCAGGGTCGCACCTTGTATGGCTTCGGCGGCTGAGCAGTCTCTGCGGCTTCTCTTCAAATCCCTAAAAGGCCCTTTTAAGGGCCCTCAGAACGTCAGGAAAAGAGCCAACACTTTCTGTTTACTGTGTGAATGTGGGACCTAGGTGTGTCAGATGAAGCCCTGCCTTGTGCCGTGGAAGTTCCTACCCTGGCGGGTGGCTCCGGGCTGCAGACGGCGGACTTGGGGCTTAGGAGGGGGAGGTATGACCCGTAGGGCTCGCAATGGGGATGCAGCGCCGCTCCCCTGGGACGTAGTCTGGAGAGCGCGGTGCCAGGTAGGGCCCTCGCTATAATGTGCACATGCAGACTGGGATCCTGTCTAGAATTTGGGTCCCACTTGGGGTAAGGAGGTATCCACGCATAAGTAGCGCATGGTTTTTGTTTTTTTTTTTTAATTTTTTATTCTTATGTTAATCCCCATACATTACATCATTAGTTTTAGATGAAGTGTTCCATGATTGTTTGTGCATAACACCCAGTGCTCCATGCAGAACGTGCCCTCCTCAATACCCACCACCAGGCTAACCCATCCTCCCACCCCCCTCCTCTCTAGAACCCTGTTTGTTTTTCAGAGTCCATCGTCTCTCATGGTTCGTCTACCCCTCCGATTTCCCCCGCTTCATTCTTCCCCTCCCGAGTAGCGCATGGTTTTTAAGCAGCGGAGGCCTCTGTCCCTGAGCCTATATAGAGAAGCTTCTATGCAAATTAGGGTTAGCTGATGCTGCCTCCGATTGGGTCGGAGGGTCGCGCGACAGAGGGGGCGGCTCCTCGCCGTAGACCCGCCCCCTCAGAACGCGGGAGTGGGATGGCGCGAAAGTGCCAAGTGCTGTCCTGGTGTGGCGCTCCGGAGTGCTGCCGAGTGAATATTTTACTTCCTTGCTGACGTTTGAGCAGGAGGTGACCAAGTTCAGACGCCGAATGAAGGCGGCAAAGCGCGGGCGAAATCGAAGGCGGGGCCTAGCTCGCGGCCGCTGCTCTACCGGGGACGCGCTGCACTGTTAGCGGCAAGGAGCGGGTGAGCGTCCCGGCCCGAGTACCCGGCGGCGGTGCTCGAACCCCTGACCACGCAGATGCAGGAGTTAGCCCGCAGTGCGGCCAGGGGCGCGGGGCAGCATCCTGCTGCTGCTCGGGAGGCAGTGTCGCGTGACCCGGTCGCAGCCGGGAGATAAGCCCTAGCTTTCGAGTAAAGGCCCTTTTCTGAGCCGCCCGTGGGGTTGGCTGTAGGAGGGAGATGAGTGGAGGGCCGCGTTCTAATAAATTCGGCGCAAATGGCTTGGGCGAGATAGCTGTGTAGTCGCGGGTCCCCTTGCTCAATGATTCCGCTCTGCCGCCTGGAAACCCGGAGCAAGGGGCGGCCATTTGGGGCGCTTTACAGAGGCGGCTGTAGGGGCCGAACACGGGGAGACCCACCGCGGGGCGGGCCGGCAGGGGCCGCTAGTGGGGCGAGGCGAGAACCGAGCTCAGTTTGGAACATTTCTAGTATTCCCTCAGCGGAGGCTGGCGTTATACCGTTTATTGGGGGGTCAGGCACTTTGGAACACTGTGTTGTTCCATTGCTGCTTCTGATTCTCCAGCGAATCTATGAAGTATTTATTATTATTTTGCAGATGAGGCAACTGATAATGGGGGCGTGTGTGTAAGAACTGGAGGCTGGATTTGATCCCAACTCTGTTGGATCCCGCACCCTTTGTCCTTAACCCTTATATGACACTGCTTCTGCCATGGAGGCCTCTTGGCCGTATTTGCTGGTATTTCACTTCTAAGTACTTTCCCCTATTCCATAAAGACTGAAGTGTGTTCGTTATTCTGGTATTAATTAAATGTCCAGGGCACTGAGACAGTCCCAGAAGCTCAGCTTTCTTTCATCCAAGTGAAAAAACAGTTACTTAAAAGAAGCAGCAAACTTAGCACACTTTTATGCCTCTGTTGGTTGTGAATGAGTGAATTTGAGTAGATGGATGGATGGATATTTTACCTATTAAATCTCCAATTTAACATGAATCAAATCATTAAGGGGGCACCTGGGTGGCTCAATGGGTTAAGCGTCTGCCTTCGGCTCGGGTTATGATCTGGGGGTCCTGGGATTGAGCCCCCCATCCAGCTCCTGGCTCAGCGGGGAGTCTGCTTCTCCCTTTCCCTCTGTCCCTCCTCCCCGCTCGCTCGCTTGTGTTCTCTTTCTGTCTCTCTCAAATAAATAAAATCTTTAAAAAAAAATTGAGGATGAAGATTAAGACGCCAGTGGAGCATGGAAATAAGAATTTCTATGGCAATTTAATATATCTATTCCTTAAGTATTTAACTTATTACGAATTGGTTGTTGTTTGTTTGTTTGTTTATTTATTTATTTATTTATTTATTTATTTATTTATTTATTTATTTATTTATTTATTTTTGGTGATGGCCTCAATTCTTCCTAGTTGCATAATACAATTTATATCCTCCCTTGTAACACAGCTATTTTTGTTTATGTTTTATGCTCCTTATAAAATATAACCAAATTATTTGAGCACAGGAAATCTTTATATTTGTCTGTGTAAGTCCCATGGTAGTAGTACCTAGTCCTAAAGTAATCATGTTTTCCAAACCTGAACTGGGTCACATGATTGATAACGCAATAAAGTACCTGAAAGTGGAACTGAGATTTTCTGAAGTTGACTAATAAAATGCCTTACTACAAATGTTTGTTAAAGAACTTAAATCTTCTCTGTAATGCCTCTCTTTTAACAATGTGAACAGAATGTTTTTGAAATTAGCAAAGTCATCCTCTTCTGATTTTTGGACATTTAATGCCTCATTTGTTCCAACTACTGTTAACTTTTGAAGATTCAGAGATAAATAAGCACAGTCCCTGCTATCAAGAAGTTTCTGTTTTCAAAGTAGAGAGGGTGGAGAAAGTCATCTGCATCACTGTACACATGTGGTTTACTAGAGTGCTATGAATTAAGTGCTGTTGGTGTACAGGACAAATTTTGTCAGATTTGGGTTATCTTCAAAGATCAGATGGTATTTGTTCTGAGTTGAAGGTCCATTGGAGAACTGGAAAGCCAACCACGCTTAGGGAACAAACATCATGAACAAATGCCACAGTAGTTTCCAGACATGGTGTACTGGGGACCTCCTAATGTTGGGTATTTAATTTGTCCTGTGGTCCAAGAATAATGAAATGGACTAGGTCAACAGATGGATAAAAACTGAAACCAGGTCCAAACAAACCAATAGAAAAGTGGACAGAAGACAGTGGAGCAAAATGGCTAACAAGTACAGTAAGAAATATTCAGCTTGATTAGTCAGGGAACTGCAAACGAAGACCACAATGAAATATGATTTTGCACTCACTAGATTGGTGAAAACTTAAAAGTGACAATAGCAATGCTGCACAAAATGTCTTCTGTTGCTAGTAAGAATACACATTCAACTATTTCTGAAACAAAAAGCTTGTCATTATCTTGTAAACTTAAAGATAGATTCACAGGTATGCTGACCCAGCAGTTCCACTCCTGGGTGTTTACCTAAGGGAGATTTTTGCACGCATATATCAGGACACATGTTCACTAAAGTTTACCTTAGAACTGGTCAAAGTAGCTGGGCAGCTGGGCAGCTCAGATGCTTAAGCATCTGCCTTCAGCTCAGGTCATGATCTCCAGGTCCTGGGATCGAGCCCCACATTGGTCTTCCGGCTCAGCGGGTAGTCTGCTTCTCCCTCTCCCTCTGCCTCTCCCCTTCCCCGCTACGCATTCTCTGTCTTTCTCTCAAAATGAATAAATGAAGTCTTAAAAAAAAAAGAAAATAAGAACTGTCCAAAGTAGCAAAAACAAAGAAGCCAAATGCATGTTGACAAGAGAGTGGATGAATAAATGGTGAAAATAGAATTTGGCAATCAGAATGAACTGATAAATACAATATGAGCTCAGGGTGGTCTACATCCAGTGTTTTGTTCTGCTGACACACATGGAAACTTGAGTCTTCATTTGGCAGATTTTTACTCTGAAATAATACATGGTTGATTATCATCTGTGGGAGTCCTGAGGAACTAATGGAGCATACTGCCCTCCAAGAAAAATTGGCATTTGCTTCACCTTTGGGCCGAATGCTTCTATGAATTTCTGACCCCTTTAGTCCCCTCTCGAGTATCTCAGCTTGATGGGTGGTTCTCGGATTCTACTTCACTTCCTTATAGGAGGCCCAAGACTTATTCTTTATAGTCCTAGATTTTATGCTTGCTTATCCCTCACTTTCAGTTGTAGTTTCACTATTTTTTAATTTTTTTGCCCTTTGAAGATTTTCCTTATTTTCCTGTGACCACTATAATGCAACATTTGTGCTAGAAATTTCATTCAGACTGTTTAGTTTGCCAAACTGCCCACAGTGGGTTTAGCTAACTATAACATTTGATTTTATATGTATGTCTTCCCTCCCTAGTCTCTGAACTCCTTGAGAGTAGGAATCACTCAGGTCTGTATCCCTAGAACAGCTCTGATCCAGAATTTTGAATACACACAGGCACTTATTAATGTTTTGGGAAAATTGTCTATTTATGTATTTGATAATATGGTAACAAAATAAACTGAGTTGTTTTTCAAACATTTCTATTTTCTGAAAAGATTATATACCATGACAGTTATCTGATCCTTGAATTTATTAGTAAACTATTTGCCTTGAAGTCCTGCCCTGGAAGGACTACATTTTCAGATTCTTTCTCCATTTTTATTTTTGTCTATTTAGACTCTTTACTTTTTCTTCAGTTAAAATTGGTAATTTATGTTTTCCTGTAAAGCTATATGTTTTATAAAAAATTAGAACAAACATACACATATCATATATTCTAATATTAAAAACCTTGTCTGTCTTTCTCATTTTGAATTTTGTGTTATCTTTCTTCTGGTTATATTTTTCAGAAGTCTGGCATATATTAGCTTCTTCAAAGAAAAAATTACTCAATTTTGAATTTTTGAGTTTTTTTGTATTTTTTTACCCTGTAATTTCCTTGATACAATTTTTTTTACCATTTCTGCAAACCTATTATCCCCATTTCATATTAGATTTTTTATTTTCTAAATAAAGATATAACTTATGATTCTGGATTTATTTCTATTACAGTTTGGTTGCATCTCAAACTTTTGAAATGTTATAGTGTATTTTATTTTTTCCTAAGTGTTCCATAATTTTATTTTTATTTCATCTCAAATTAACCCAATTATAAAAGGGGTTAAAAATTTAGGTAGTTGGAATGTTTTCCTATTTTAGTTCTCGATATTAATTTCTATTTAGAAATTTGAGCTAGAGAGTGACCTCTGCTATTTCTTCTTTTTGGAAATTATCGAAGTTTTATTTGGGACCAATTTTTGAAAATACTTCATGGTTCTTAGACAAGGAGGCATTGTATATGTTTTAAAATATGACATTCAATTTATAGCTATTTGTTCGGCTTTTTTTTTTTTTAAGATTTTATTTATTTGAGAGAGAGAGAGAGTGGGGAGGTGTAGGAGGAGAAGCAGACTCCCTGCTAAGCAGGGAGCCCGATGTGGGACTCGATCCCGGGACCCTGGGATCATGACCTGAGCTGGAGGCAGATGCTCAACCGACTGAGCCTTCCAGGCGCCCCTGTTCAGCATTGTAAATTATTAATTATATTCTGAAAATACAACCTGGATCTTTGTTTTTGTCTACTCAGTGTATATTGTGCCTGATGGTATTGTGTTGCCTCCTGCTATATTTTTGTTTCTGTCAATTTATCCTCATTTTAAATAATATTTATTTTACATAATTTGGTCATGTGTGATTTGGTATTTTTGGTATGACTGCCATAACTTTTTTATGGGCTATACCTTTTATCATGTGAATAACTATTTTTAGCCGCACCCCCTTTTTTTGGTCCCTTAGGTATCAATTAAGTTGAATTCCAATTAGTTAAATTTTTTTAACCTTATCTCAAGTGCTATTTGGCACCTGCAACCCTTAATACACTGATTATCTAACTAAAGTGTTTATCTTACCCCCTCATTTTAACTATTTTGATTATTTGAGATAATGCATAAAATATCTACACCTGTAATTCAGGGGCAATAAAAGTGTAAGAACAATTTGGTGTTACACAAACAACATTAGAAAAATAAACTTAAATTATTTGATATAGAGTTTTGTTAGACATTGCATGGCTTTATTTCTCCTACCCAAGATGTGTAACTTTTTCAAGATAATTCTATAAAGAATCATTCAGGGGGCACCTGGGTGGCTTAGTCAGTCAGGTATCCGACTCTTGATCTCAGCTCAGGTCTTAATCTCGGGGTTGTGAGTTCAAGTCCCGCATTGGGCTCCACGCTGGGAGTGGAGCCTACTTAAAAAATAATAATAATAATCAGTTAAGCATCTGCCTTTATTTCAGGTCATGATCCTGGGGTCCTGGGATTGAATCCCGCATCAGGCTCCTTGCTTAGCAAGGAGCCTGCTTTTCCCTCTGCCTGCCACTCCCTCTACTCGTGCTCTCTCTCTCTCTCTCTGACAAATACATAAATAAAATCTTAGGGGCGCCTGGGTGGCTCAGTCGTTACGAGTCTGCCTTCGGCTCAGGTCATGATCCCAGGGTCCTGGGATCGAGCCTCACATCGGGCTCTCTGCTCAGTGGGAAGCCTGCTTCTCCCTCTCCCCCTGCTTGTGTTCCTTCTCTTGCTTTGTCTCTCTTTGTCAAATAAATAAATAAAATCTTTAAAAAAAAAATCTTAAAAAAAATCATTCAGCTAAGTATTTCATTACTTCATGGAGTCTTTAGTTTACATTAGAGTATTGGCTATATCCGACACCTGGGATGGGGCATCCTATAAAATCTGCAACCAGAGTTTCCCTGATTTAATCTAGTACATAGTAAGCACTCAATAAATAAGCACTGAAGTAATGAATACGTGAAAAAGGGGTAATGGAGAAATATTTTCATTTATTGTCAAAGATTAAGTCAATCATAGATAAAGGGGATTGAGTTACTGTTTTTCTTATCCTAATTAAGATTTACATCTGGAGCTTATAGGCATCCTACCTCTTGTCTTGCTCAGGGACACTCGATACTTGAACAAAAAATAGGATTCTTTTAATAAGAAAGTACATTGAGGGGTGCCTGGGCGGCTCAGTCAGTTGAGCATCTGACTCTTGATTTCGGTTCAGGGTCATGATCTTAGGGTCGTGAGATCGAGTCCCATGTTGGGCTCTGCACTGGGCATGGAGCCTGCTTAAGATTCTCTCTCCCTCTTCTTCTGCGCCCCCCCGCCACCGGCTCCTGCTCGCACGTGGTTGTGCATACACTCTCTCTCTCTAAATAGAAAGAGAGAGAAAGAAAAAAAAAAGGAAGGAAGGAGGGAGGGAGGAAAGAAGGAAGGAGGGAGGGAGGAAAGAAGGAAGGAAGGAGGGAAAGAAAAAGAAAGAAGAAAAGAAAGGAAGGAAGGAAGAAAAGAATTAATTGTGGGGCATGTGTCATGTGCTTTGAATTTACAATATTCATTACCTTCTCAGTAAAATAAAGGAGAGGGAATGAAGAACATATATATGCAATAATTTAAGCAACACAAGGAGCAAAGTGGCCTCACAGAGAGGAGTTAATTTAAATATAATTTATACTGATTTAGTTCCTTATAATAAGAAAAGGCAAGCTTCTTAAATGGACACAAGTTTGTCTTGAGCTATTCTACATGAAATTCTTCCTAGTACAACTATTAAAGGTTGTGTTTTCCTTTAACCCTGCAATGTGACCTTCAGCTGAAAATTATATTAGCCTTTTATTTTTCATTTAATATACAGAATATTTATATGCGGCAAAAATGAAATTTCCTCACTTTAAGTTGTAAATGGATCTGTTAGATGGAAAACCATAAATCTTTGGAAGCAGTTTTTCTCCATTCAAATTTCATGAAATGAAGAGAACTGAGGCAGATTTAAACTTTTAACACCCAATATAGCTTTACCTCACAGATAGTTTCAAAGAACTATTATTGCAGGCCTCAGCTTAAGTTTGCTCTGACTTTTATCTTTCATAGGACAATGTACTTGCTCAACTACCTGGAAACTGATAACATGTACTGTTAGGTTCCAGCAACCTCAAAATCTTTGATCTGAAGGAGCTTGACCCACTTTGTCATTTCAATTTAGAACATTTGTGGAAGACCTATGGAGTTCTAGGTAAGATGCTAGATGCTGGGGATACATGTATGCTCCCCATTCTCTAGGGATTCAGAGTCCACTGCCATACTGTCCATCCACACATTCACTGAGTAAATATATACCAAGCTCTTTATCTGTGCCAGACCACATTAGGCATTAGAGAAAGAATGATGCACAATGGTGAACAAAACAAATGTTGCTGCCTTCACAGAATATATGTCTAGTGGAAGATACAAACAAGTAAGTCAGCAAATATAATGCAATGTGTCAAATAGTATGAAGAGGAGAAACAGTATCATGGGGCCATAAAGAAGGGCCATCTGACGGAGGCTATTAGCTTTGACTGGTTACTAGAAAATATACTACTGTATACAATACCATTAAACAATGGTGAGATTGACTCAATTTCAAAAGGTAAGCCACAGACTGATTATATTAAAGGACTGATGGGGGGAGAAGTTGCCGACTTGGACGACACAAAAATGCGAGTATGGATTAGGAGGAAGTTGGCAAACCCCCTACAAGTTTTATTATTACTGCTCATCGTCCTGCAGACTTTGGTAGATAGTAATACCATATTTGTAGTTGTGGAAATGAAAAACTGAAGTGTCATTGATTTATCCGTGTGCTCAAGAACTGCCCAGAAGGGCACGAGCAAGAGTAGAGTCCCATGACAACTATCGTAGAGCTCTCCCAACAGTATCCCGCTTATGGTTTCAAATGTCCACTTTCATTTGATAAATGCATCAGGGATAACAGGAAGTATTTACAACTCAACTCCCCCCCCCCCCCCCGCAGACAGCACCTCCTACCTCCTTTACTTCCTTTACAATGTGTTCTAATAGTTTCACAGAGGGATGATTATTATGCATTTGTCTGGGCAGATAAGATCAAATGACTGGAACATGTTTCCTTCCAGAACAATGCTGACTGGAGAATGTTTGTGATGAAAGTTCTCCAAAGCTCTGGTACTTTACGCAATCTGCATAGTATTTCAGAGTGTTTGCTGTTAGTTTGTTTATTTGTTTGTTTTTAATGTCCTAGACCTTAAGCTCCACCAGGACAAGGATGACCTTACTTTATTTCCCCTTTATACTGAGCGCCTAGTTGAATGCATGGTACAGAGCAGATGTTCAATCAACTTTGTCCAATAAATACAATCTTTGAACTGTTTCCTGAAAATGCATCAGGTTTGCTTCTGTCAGACTAGGTATCCAGGAAACATAGTAAATAAACCCCTGCTATATTTATTATACTTGCAAGTGGAAAAATTCACAGGTACATGTAAGAATGAATTAGCTGGTATTTAATTAGAAAGGAAAGAAACGTTTTGCTAAATATTTCTTTATTAAGTCAAAGATGAATTTACAGAGAACTTGGAAAAATGTATTTTATTCATGACATGAACAATCTTATAATTGAAATTTTACATAACATTACTGTGCAATACTACATATATACAAAAAGTTGAAGAGTATTGCCTTCAACAAGAATTTATATAGAATAAAGTGATGTATCTATAATAAAAGCCAAAGGGATTTTCAGGTTTCTTTATGATAAACACTTTCTTAAAAATGTGCTTTCCCTAATAGCACTTTGGAGCCTGGATACTAATTTCTATGTATTTGACCGTGTTCATAATATTAATTAGAATGTACACTTAAATAGCACCTTATACATTTGAAAAAGCTTTCATATAAGGAGGCAACTTGATATAGTAGGAAAAACCCTGGCCAGGAAATTGAGTCTTAGATGGTAATCATAGTTTTGTTGCCAAATATCAATGTGACCTTTGATTATTTGGCTTCTCAAGGCTTTTGTCTTCTCTTATGCAGGAGTAGTACTCAGACACATGAGTGTAGAGACAAACCAATTATTTGTGCCTAGTGTCCGTTCTGATCGGTCAATGATTTTATCATAACCATTTGTTAAATATTTTAAATATCACTCAATAATTTCTAAGGTCTCTTTTTTGACCTGGAAACCTATTACTTTTCATGCATCTTATGTTACCAACCCCAGAGCTATTATTGCTATAGATAGTATTCTACATTCAGAAACATTTATTTCCAGGTCTTTTATTCATAAGCACAAATATGTGTATAAGTAAGAATTTCAAAGTGGGATATAAAACTGCATATAGCATAATATTGATATAGTAAAACACTACAATCAATCTTTCCCTTTACCAACATGTTAAGTAGTTATTAATAGGAAGAGGTTTATGATTATTTTAAAGATTTTATTTATTTGTCAGAGGGAGAGAGAGAGAGAGCACAATCAGAGGGAGTGGCAGAGGGAGAGGGAGAAGCAGATTCCTCGCTGAGTAGGGAGCCTGATGTGGGACTTGATCCCAGAACCCTGGGATTATGACCTGAGCCAAAGGCAGATGCTTAACTGACTGAGCCACCCAGGAATCCCTGAGGTTTATGATTTTTAAAATTTTCATCTTTAAATATTGCTGTTTTCTACGAGTATACTTTCATAATTAAATCAGTATTTTAAAAAATTTTCAGTTTGAAATGGATTTTCACAAACATGATATGACCAGAAGATTTTTTAAAAAGACTTATTTGTTTGAGAGAGAGAGAGCATGAGCGAGTGGGGGTGGGGAGCAGCAGCGGACTCCCTACTGAGCAGGGAGCCCGACACAGGGCTCGATCCCACAACCCTGAGATCAGACCTGAGCCAAAATCAAGAGTTGGTTGCTCAACCGACAGAGCCACCCAGGCATCCCGTGACTAGAGGATTCATGGGAAGGTTCTATATATGTATGTATGTATTACAAGTGGGAAGAATATATCCCTCACACTACTAGACTCTATGTGATATTATCTATAGATTATATATACCTTACCAATATAGCTTTGTCTGCATCTCTTACCTAGCTTACATTTCACATGTAAGGGGTGAGAATGAAAAGAGACCTGGTTTCCTCAACTAGATATGCCAACTGTCCCTTTGAAAAACGAGTCCCTGAATTATAGTGGGAGACCCACAAGGGAGAGAAGGATTCTAACGTAATCATTTGCATTTAAATTCTGCCAGGGAATGGTCTTGCTTAAATACATAATGAAATAAGATTTGTTCAGTGGTTTCTACATTCAGTTGTCAGAGAAAGAAGATAATCAGGTCAAGTTTCAGGTTGTAGCCAGCCCTTCTGTCAACCTTACCATCTGTGTCCATTCTCTTTTCTCCTGCCTACGTAGCTATAGGCAAAACAGTAAGTTGATTGCCTGTGGAGATGTCTGTCCAGAATAGGAGATTAATCCTCTTCTTGTAGGCTCCCGTAAGGAAGGAGGAGGAAAGAGCTGTAAAATGCCCCTCCAGACTAACGACGCATAACAGTGATTATCCCTCTCTCCCCCCTGAAGCAGTGGTTTGTGGTGGTGGAGCTGAGTCTGCCTCCTTTTAGTAGCCTGGAAAGGCAACGTCTGATCACAATTATGGCTTTGGAATGTGAGGTATGTGATGCCTCTTTAGCCACGGCTGGGGCCCTAGTTATCAATTCTGGGACAACAAAAGAAGATTCACCCAACATCTTCTGACATCCTCATAAATACTATAATCCACAGGTAATTTCTGTTCAGAATACGTGTAGCTTTAAATATTTTCCATTGGCTATTCTTATCTCTATATGTGGTATCTTTCCCATTCCAATTTTACATCTAGAATTGTTTGATGAACCTAATATACATATTTATGTCTATGTGGAGATTCTTGAAGGATTCTGGATAATTGCTCCATTTCCCACCCCCAATTTGTAACTGGTTTGTCACATGTTCTCAATTCAGGATATAAATGTGAAAACTTCTTCCATTTTCTGTCTTTTCACCTCATGATATCTTGAAAAGATTCTGTTACTTTTTGGTCACTCTCAGTTATTAAAAGTCAAATCTACTTAAAGCTCCAATCTCTTACAGTATAAAAAACTTTCCCTGGGGCGCCTGGGTGGCTCAGTCGGTTAAGTGTCTGCCTTGGCTCAGTTCATGATCCCAGGGTCCTGGGATCGAGCACCACACCAGGCTCCCTGCTCAGGCGGGAGCCTGTTTCTCCCTCTCTTTGCCTGCCGCTTCCCCTGCTTGTACTCTGTTTCTCTCTGTCAAATAAATAAATAAAATCTTAAAAAAACAAAACAAAACTTTCCCTTCTGGGGCCCTGGGTGGTGCAATCAGTTGACTGTCTGACTCTTGGTTTGGGCTCAGGTGTTGATCTCATGGTTGTGAGATTGAGCCCCGTGCCAGGCTCTGCGCTCAGTGTGGAATCTGCTTGAGGTTCTTTCTCTGCCTCTCCCTCTGCCCCTCCCACTCTTCTTTCTCTCTTTCTCTGAAATAAATAACTAAATCTTAAAAAAAAAACAACAAAAAACAACTTTCCCTTCCTCCTAAGGCTAGAAGCTCAATAGGTTTGGAGTGAGGAGGGGATGGTTTGTACTTTCACTTTTCTTCCCACTGTAAAAAACCTGGAATGCACTGGGGGCCCTTGTCACCAGTTGTGGGGCAATGGGAAAGTTCCAGCAAGCATCATGCCACATGTATTAGCTTTGTGTAAGTCCCTTAACAAATCTAGTTTCATTTTCCACATCTATAATGTGGCAATAATACGTCTCAGGATTTTATGACAGTTATAAGGGATAACATTGTCTGACCAGTTTGGGAGTTCCGACTAGCTTATGAGTGACTCAAGCACAGAGAGACTGAAAGTAAAATCTGTTTCTCTCTAACATCTTTTTGATTCCTCTTTATCCCTAAACCACTGGAGAAATATTTATTTCTTTTTGGACCCCTTTATATTTTCAAAGCAAAATCTATTATTCTATCTGTTCCTTAAAACCCCTTGTTAAGGCTAGTGTGTAAGTGTCCCTCTTGTTTTTTGTAGTTTGTCAGACTCATGTCCCTTGAATAATTGTTCAAGTTGCCACAGCCGATTGGTAGTCACGTTCTGGCTACAACCCATGCTGCTTGACTTCTGCTTCCCAAAAGACCCTAATGGCACATATTTATACCAGTGTCCCATATGCTTATATATGTGTAACGAAATATGTCCACTCCATGAATGTTGATGGGACATATTCAAATTCAGTCAGGAATGTAATTACATACTGATGTTTGAAAAGAAGTTTAGGAGTCAGTGATAACATAGAAATAGCATAATTACCTCATAACTGTTACGTGGTTGAAGATGAGGCATTATACAAGTTGAAGCCCTTCTGAATTTTGAACAGCGTGTATGAATTGTTAAAAAATTATACTTAACCTTTAAGGTAACAAAATTAAAGACAGTATTAAGAAAAACTCACGTGGCACCTGGGTGGCTCAGTTGTTAAGCGTTTGCCTTCAGCTCAGGTCATGATCCCGGAGTCCTGGGATCGAGCCCCGCATTGGGCTTCCTGCTCGGCAGGAAGCCTGCTTCTCCCTCTCCCAGTCCCCCTGCTTGTGTTCCCTCTCTCGCTGTGTCTATCAAATAAATAAGTAAAATCTTAAAAAAAAAAAAAAAAGAAAGAAAAACTCGCCATCTTGCTACCCAGAAGAACTATTTTTATTTTTCATAGTACTTTTGTGATGATTAATTTTATGTGTCAACTCAATGGGGCCAGGAAATTTGGCCAAGTGGTACTTCGGATGTTTCTGTGAGGGTGATTTTTTGTGGATGAGATTGGCATTTAAATCAGTGGACTTTGCCCATAATGTGGGCAATCATTTGAAGATCTTAATAGGACAAAGCCTGCCGTCCCCTGAGCAAGAATGAATTCTGCCAGCAGCCTGGTCTTTGAACTTGAACTGCAACATCAGCTCTTCTTGGGTCTCCAGTAGGCTGGCCCACCCTGCAGATTTTGAACTTGGCCAGCCTGCATAATCATGAAAGCCAGTTTCTTAAAACAAATTTCTCTTTATATGTGTGTGTGTGTGTGTGTGTACATATACATTCTATTGTATATGTATATGTATATTCTATTGGTTCTGTTTCTCTGAGAATCTTGACCAGTACAACCTAACATGTCATCATATTTACACGTTTTACTATGTGTTGGCACAGTATTTTGCATTTTTCTTTTTCCTTTAAGTTCTACCTATAGGTAAAGTTACATGGATAAGGAAAGATACTATATCTCTAGATGACCTTAATCTGTGTACCAACATTTTTCTCCAAAGTCTTTTTCTCTTTATCCTAGTAACATATATATGTGTGTGTGTATTATTATTACTATATAATAATGCCATATATTATTATATATTATTATTAATATATATTTACATATGTATATTACTAGAATATATATCTTCTTTACCCTCATCCTGACCTCCCCCTAAACCTATCCTTGGATCTCCTCCTGCACTTAAATGCCAAGTATTCTGAGATGCAGTCTGTATTCATTGTCTTCACTTCCTCAAATCACAGTCACTACTTACCCAAATTTAAAAATCTTCCACCCTTGGGCGCCTGGATGGCTCAGATGGTTGGGCGTCTGCCTTCAGCTCAGGTCATGATCTCAGGGTCCTGGGATCGAGTCCCGCATCGGGCTCCCTGCTCCTTGGGAGCCTGCTTCTCCCTCTGCCTCTCTCTCTCTCTCTCTGTCTCTCATGAATAAATAAATAAAATTTAAAAAAAATAAAAATAAAAATCTTCCACCCTCATACCATACTGAAACTACTTATAGGTTATCAAGGACCTAATTTTAAAAATCCAGTTTTTGTAACTTTTTTTCTTATTATAAAAGCAGTGTTTATTTAATAGGGAAAAAACAGAATATATAGAAAAAGCACGAGGAAGCAAATTTTTAAAGACTCCCCTAAGTCCTGCCCTCAGTGGTCATCACTGTCAACATTTTAGTTTATATTATAGTATCATATGTAAATAGTCTATTCACATGTAACTGTATATTTGTTTATATTTAGGAGAACTTTCAAGCATTTATAAGCAGTCAGAAAATCAGGATGATAGTATATATATTATTTTAATACTTGCTTTTAAACTTGTCAGCATGCCAAGAATATTTTCCATGTCATTAACTATTTTCCCACAACATGACTTTTATTAGTTGTCGTATAAACATATGATAATTTATTTAACCAATTTCTCATTGTTTGACATTTTGCTTGTTTCCTTGGGAGCTATTATAAATAATGCCACAATAAATATTATTACACATAAATCCTGTGAACATCTCTGATTATTTACTTGAATATATATTCCTAGAGGTAGAATTTCTAGGTGAAGGAAAATGCACGACTTTTGAAATATGTGGCTAACCTGCCATGGAGAAATATTACACCCTTTTGAAATTCTCCCATTTAGATAATGGAGTGCTCATTTCTCCACACTTGTATCAACCCTGAAGAGTATCATATTTTTAAAACTACCATTTTTTTACCTGAAAAATGGTATTTTGCTTTTTCATCTGAAAAAGATGCAAAATATGTCTCAGTAAGTATTTGTTGGATTAATAAATGAATTATTTTGAAAAGATTGATTACTCTCATATATTGATAGGTCATTTGGTTTTTTTGTGTGTGTGAATTTTTGGGTTTTGTTGTTTATTTTTTATTTCCAATAGGAATGTTAGTGTTTTTGAAATTGCTTTAAAGAATCATTTCATATATTAGAAATACACTGGTATGTCAATTTTTTCAGCTATATTTTCCCAATTTCTCCTTTTCCTTTTTATTTTAGTTTTCAACAAAACCAAAACTTGAACATACTTATAGAATGATTTGGAAGTTCTCCTGATTAATGAAAAAACATTTAAAAATTACACAGGTTTTAACTAAAAATTAGCGTTAAAACCTGAGACATGATATTGAGTTATGTGAACATTATAAATATTGGGAGAATTCAATAATAATATTTGCCCCTCCAAATAGCAAATTATGTGTTTGATTTATGTAGATGTGGGATCTTTGAACATTTATCTTTATTTTTTTTCTTTCAAGATTTTATTTAAATTCAAGTTAGTTAACATATAGTGTAGTGTTAGTTTCAGGGGTAGAATTTAGTGACTCATCATTTGCATATAACACCCAGTGCTCATCACAAGTGCCGTCCTTAATGCCCATCACCCAGTTGCCCCATCCCCCCACCCACCTCCCCTCCAGCAACCCTCAGTTTGTTCCCTATAGTTGAGTCTCTTATGCTTTGCTTCTCTCTCTGTTTTTACCTTATTTTTTCTTCCCTTCTCCTATGTTCATCTGTTTTGTTTCTTAAATTCCACATATGAATAAAATCATATGGCATTTGTCTTTCTCTGACTTATTTCACTTAGCATAACATACTCTAGTTCTATCCACATCCTTGCAAATGACAAAATTTCATTCTTTTTGATGGTTGAGTAATATTCCAGTGTATATATGTAGCACATCTTCTTTATTCATTCATCACTCAATGGACATTTGGGCTTTTTCCATACTTTGGCTATTGGGGATAGTGCTGCTATAAACATCGGGGTGCATGTGCCCCTTCTAATTACTATTTTTGTATCCTTTGGATAAATACCTAGTAGTGCAATTGCTGAGTCATAGGGTAGTTCTATTTTTAACTTTTTGAGGAACTTCATACTGTTTTCCAGAGTGGCTGGACCAGTTTGCATTCCCACCAACAGAAAAAGGGTTCCCCTTTCTCCACAGCCTCGCCAACATCTGTTGTTTCCTGAGTTAATTTTAGCGATTCTGACTGGTGTGAGGTGGTATCTCATCGTGCTTAGATTTGTATTTCCCTGATGATGAGTGATGTTGAGCATTTTTTCATGTGTCTGTTGGCCGTTTGTATGTCTTCTTTGGAGAAATGTCTGTTCATGTCTTCTGCCCTTTTCTTAACTGGATTTTTAAATTTTGGGGTGTTTGGTAAGTTCTTTATAGATACTAGCTCTTTATCCAATATGTTGTTTGCAAATATCTTCTCTCATTCCATTGGTTGCCTTTTAAGTTTTGTTGATTGTTTCCATTGCTGTTCAGAAGCTTTTTATCCTGATGAAGTCCCAATAGTTTATTTTTCCTTTTGTTTCCCTTGCCTCTAGAGACATGTCTAGTACGAAGTTGCTGGGGCCAAGGTCAGAGAGGTTACTGCCTGTGTTCTTCTCTAGGATTTTGATGGATTCCTGTCTCACATTTAGGTCTTTAATCCATTTTGAATTTATTTTTGTGTATGGTGTAAGAAAGTGGTCCAGTTTTCCAGTTTCATTCTTCTGCATGTGGCTATCCAATTTTTCCAACACCATTTGTTGAAGAGATGGGTTTTTTTCCATTGGATATTCTTTCCTGCTTTGTTGAAGATTAGTTAACCATATAGTTGTGGGTCCATTTCTGGGTTCTCTGTTCTGTCCCATTGATCTATGTGTCTGTTTTTGTGCAAGCACTATACTGTCTTGATGATTACAGCTTTGCAATACAGCTTGAAGTCCAGAATTGTGATGCCTCCAGCTTTGGTTTTCTTTTTTTTTTCTTTTTTTTAAGATTTTATTTATTTATTTGACAGAGAGAGACAGCGAGAGAGGGAACATAAGCAGGGGGAGTGGGAGAGGGAGAAGCAGGCTTCCCGCGGAGCAGGGAGCCTGACGCGGGGCTCGATCCCAGGACCCTGGGATCATGACCTGAGCTGAAGGCAGACGCTTAACGACTGAGCCACCCAGGTGCCCCTGATTTTCTTTTCCAACACTACTTTGGCTATTTGGGTCTTTTCTGGTTCCATACAAATTTTAGAATTATTTGTTCTAGCTCTGTGAAAAATGCTGGTATTATTTTGATAGGGATTGCATTGAATGTGAAGATGGCTCTGGGTAGCATAGACATTTTAACAATATTTGTTCTTCCAATCCATGAGCATGGACTCTTTTTCCATTTCTTTGTGTCTTCCTCAATTTCTTTCGTAAGTGTTCTATAGTTCTCAGAGTGTACAGGTCTTTTACCTCCTTGGTTAGGTTTATTCCTAGGTATCTTATGGTTTTTGGTGCAACTGTAAATGGGATCAATGCCTTGATTTCTCTTTCTGCTGTTTCATTATTGGTATATAGAAATGCAACAGACTTATGGGCATTGATTTTATATCCTGCAACTTTGTCGAATTCCTGTATCAGTTCTACCAATTTCTTGGTGTAGTCTTTCAGATTTTCTACATAGAGTATCATGTCATCTGCAAAGAATGAATGTTTTTCTTCCTTGCTGATTTGGATGCCTTTTATTCCTTTTCATTGTCTGACTGCTAAGGCTAGGACTCCCAGTATTATGTTGACCAACAGTGGTGAGAGTGTAGATCCCTGTCTTGTTCCTGACCATAGGGGAAAAGCTCTCAGTTTTTCCCCATTAAGGATGATATTAGCTGATAATTTGTATATGACCTTTATGATATTGAGGTATTTTCCTTCTACCCCTACTTTCTTGAGGGTTTTTGTAGTTGTTGTTTTAAGATTTATTTATTTATTTAAGTGGGTGGAGGGACAGAGGGAGAGAGAAACTCCAGGCAGACTCCATACTGAGTGCAGAGCCTGATGCAGGACTGTCTCATGACCCTGAGATCACGACCTGAGCTGAAACCAAGAGTCAGATGCTTAACCAACTGTGTCACCCAGGCACCCCTCTTGAGGGTTTTTATCAAGAAAGGATGCTATATTTTGTCAAATTCTTTTTCTGCATCTATTGAGAGGATCATATGGTTCTTATCCTTTCTTTTATTACTGTGCTGTATCACGTTGATTGATTTGTGACTGTTGAACCACCCCTGCAGCCCAGGAATAAATCCCACTTGGTTGTGGTGAATAATTCTTTCTTTTTTTTTAAAGATTTTATTTATTTAGAGAGAGACACAGCGAGAGAGGGAACACAAGCAGGGGGAGTGGGAGAGGGAGAAGCAGGCTTCCCGCGGAGCAGGGAGCCCGATGTGGGGCTCGATCCCAGGACCCTGGGATCCTGACCTGAGCCGAAGGCAGATGTTTAACGACTGAGCCACCCAGGCACTCCTGTGGTGAATAATTCTTTTAATGTACTGTTGGATTCAGTTAGTTGAGAATTTTTGCATCCATGTTCACCAGGGATATTGGTCTGTAATTCTCCTTTTTAGTGGGATCTTTGTCTGGTTTTGGAATCAAGGTAATGCTAGCCTCATAGAATGAGTTTGGAAGTTTTCCTTCCATTTATGTTTTATGGGACAGTTTCAGAAGAATAGGTATTAATTCTTCTTTAAATGTTTGGTAGAATTCCCCTGGGAAGCCATCCAGCCCTGGACTCTTGTTTCTTGGGAGATTTTTGATTACTGATTCAATTTCTTTGCTGGTTATGGGTCTGTTCGGATTTTTAATTGCTTCCTGATTCGGTTTTGGTAGTTTATATGTTTCTAGGAATTTATCCATTTCTTCCAGATTGCCTAATCTGTTGGCATATAATTTCTCACAAAATTCTCTTATAATTGATTGTATTTCTGTGGTGTTGGTTGTGATCTCTCTGTTTTCATTCATGATTTTATTTTTTGGAGTCCTTTCTCTTTTATTTTTGATAAGTCTAGCTAGAGGTTTATCAATTTTGTTAATTCTTTTAAAGAACCAGCTCCTAGTTTCATTGATCTGCTCTACTGTTGTTGTTTCCTTTTTTTTATTTCTTTATCATTTATTGCCACTCTAATCTTTATTATTTCCCTTCTCCTACTGGATTTAGGCTTTACTTGCAGTTCTTTTTCTATCTCCTATGGGTGTAAATTTAGGTTGTGTACTTGAGACTTTTCTTGCTTCTTGAGGTAGGCCTGTATTGCTATATACTTCCCTCTTAGGACCGCCTTTGCTGTATCCCAAAGATTTTGTACTGTTATTTTTCATTTTCATTTGCTTCCATATATATTTTTTTAAATTCTTCTTTAATTACCTGGTTAGCCCATTCGTTCTTTAATAGGATGTTCTTTAACCTCCTTGTATTTGTGGCCTTTCCAAATTTTTTCTTGTAGTTGACTTCAAGTTTCATAGTAAACATTTAATCTTTAAAAATAGAGGGAGAGGGCGCCTGGGTGGCTCAGTTGGTTAAGCGACTGCCTTCGGCTCAGGTCATGATCCTGGAGTCCCGGGATCAAGTCCCGCATCGGGTTCCCTGCTCAGCAGGGAGTCTGCTTCTCCCTCTGACCCTCCTCCCTCTCATGCTCTCTGTCTCTCATTCTCTCTCTCTCAAATAAATAAATAAAATCTTTTAAAAAAATTTAAAAAAAAAAGATTAAAAAAAATAAATAAAATAAAATAAAAATAAAAATAGAGGGAGAGGTGGAACATTTCAGGGGGTCACATCAAAAATCTTATTTTTCTATCTGGCTATGTAATTGTATGTGCCTGAGAGGCAGAGGAACAGAATATTTTGGTTTGCTCTCTCTGTAGCATTTTGCACAGTTAACAGTTGTCTTTTTCTGGGAACTTTAATCTTTTGTCTTTCACAACCATGTTTGTAATCTCTACTTTTGGGCCATCTCCTTCGCTATCTCTATTTCCTTGCTCATCCTTTTAAAATGCTAGTGTTTTTCAGCATTCTATCCATCTTCTCCTTGTCTTTTATCTGGTTTACCTGGGTAATATTATTCACAAATGCACTTTCTAAGTTAGCAAATATCTTCTTCCTCCAAACTAACCCTTATGAAAAATCCTAACTGTGAATAACATTTTCTATTACAAATGTTGACACTGAACAAATCCCAAACATTCAGAGGCTTAATGCAATACAAAATAATGTCTTACTATTATGATAGTCCAATGAGGAAAGGTATTCATGGTCAGAAGATAGCTTTCTTTCCTGATTTGATTTAGGTGTGTATGTATGTATGCTTCACTTTTACTCAGGTGAAGCTATATGAAAATCAAAAGTGTTCTTTAACACTGATCTATCTTCTCACCTAAGTAAAACAGAACTTAATGTGGCATTGCTTAATAATGAAGAATCCTACTGATGCATACTGATATAGGAAATTTCCTATAAAACAAGGAGGTGTCAAGAAATCTTAAAAGATGACTTGTTGCTTATCAGTAGAGTCAGTGGAGGTACTATGGCCTTGCAGTTGGTGGAGGTGGTTAGAAGTAATGCCATGAAATCTGCACAGGTCTGGGATGAGGGTGCTCGATACAGTACAGTTGGGGCTTTTTTTCTCCCCTATAAAACATAGTCTCATGAAATTCTTTAAAAAAAAAAAAAAGCTTATTATTAGAGGCTTACTGAAAAGTCAAAAAGCAGAGGTGGCTAGGTGGCTCAGTATGTTAAGCTACCAACTCTTGATTTTGGCTCAGGTCATGATCTCAGGATTGTGAGATCAAGCCCTGTGTCTGGCTTCATGCTGGGCGTAGAGCCTGCTTAACATTCTGTCTCTCCCTTTCCCTCTGCCCCTTCCTCCCCCTCCCCCTGTGCACTCTCTCGTGCTTCCTCTTTCTCTTAAGAAAAAGAAAAAAGCAAACCTGAAAGCATGATGATAAAGGTTATATGACCACTCTATAATTTACCAAATTTATATTTCACTAAGACAATTCATCCCTGCCATTCTCAACACATCTAAGTACTTAATCTTTTGGAATATTTAAAGACAGAACTGATAGAATATCCAAAAATAAATCTTTAATATATGTCTCTCCATCTAGAAATAAATTATTTAGAAAATTGTGGGGGAAATTGTGATTATAGTTTGGATTTCATCATTTTTATTATTTCTCTTTTGCTGTATTCACTGCTTGGGAAAGGAAAGTAGTTCTTGATATTGAAATAACATCATTGTTATATTGCTTTATTGGTATATGCCATTGCTGGGAAAGGCAATGCAGTTTTCAGGTCTGGGAAAATCCCAGGTACTGACTCACAGGAAGAGAAGTGGGGTGAGGGGGTGGGGCTATCATTCTTGCAATGCATTATAATTTACACAGTGTGATTGTACATCTCATATTCCGCAAGTATTATCTTAGACTCCAGGGAAACGAAGTCACAAGTCTCAGGGTCTGTAACATTACATACTGTAAAAACAAGTACTTACGAAACTGTTTTATAAATGTGACAGCAGAAATAAGAAAAAAGCACAGGTGTTCAGAAGCACAAAAAATCATAAATTTTGCTGGGAGGAGTGAGGGAAAGTATTCCAGAGGATACGTACTGTGTCTCCAACCTAGTCTCTAATGGTGGGAGCTGAGGGACTGGACTAGAGGCACAGAAAAATTCTGTATCATGACCATTGAGGAATTCGGGTTTTCAGCTGAAAGAATTTGCAAGTTATTTAAGAATAATCAGAGGGTCTTTTAATCAAATGTGTATTTTAAAAGATCCTTTGGAAAACAGTCACAAGTGAATTTGAGAGTGTCAGGATGGGAGGTTCCTGCAGGCAATATGATCTCCTCACCCTTGCACCCTTTTTCTCCAGAAAAAAGGTAGAAACCAGGGAAGGAAGAGTGGAAGATGGATGAGAAAGTGAATTAATGCTACATTAACGAGGCAGATTTGCCTGGAAATGGCGATAGTCAGATAAAGCTGGTGAAGAAGAGGCAGCAGAGAGCTCCTCACGTTTGGCAGGGCACCCCCAGTGGTACCATTCACAAGGTGGAGAACTGTGTGGGGCAAGGGCAGAGCGAGCAGATTTGACAAGGACTGAGAGCCTCCATGATGAGTTCACTTGATAACGTGACACTCTCAGATTCCTGATGTACCAACGAGGGGCTGAAAAGTAAAAGCAGGGACTACAATATATGTATGTATTTGGGGACATTCATTTCATTGCTTTTCTCATGAATAACTTTAAACTGAAATGGCCTGATAACTATCCAAATTTTAAATATCATCTAAGGAGACTTATTCTCAAAGAGCAGTTGTAACTTTTGTATATATTCTGAAGTGTTTCAGTGTATTTGCTGAATAATTTTATAACTTCTAATATATACCACACGAGACAGGTTTTTTGGTCGGTCGTCTGTAAGTTTTTAGTAAAAACTTACATTTTGATTTGATTATTTAATCTAATTATGTTTTTGGAAAGTGGTACAAATAGCTGTGTACAAATCAAACTGAGGTTAGGGGACTTTAGCAAACCAGTTCAAATGCTGCTGAGGTGACATGAGGTGACAAAGATTTGAACTAAGATGGCGTGTGGAGAAAAAATATTGATGAGAGATATCAAAAAGCAGAACAAATAGATGTGTTAAAGAATAAGAGGAATAGACTTCTGGGGAAGACAGCAGAGGGGGAGTGAGTCAGTCAGGGAGAAGGACAAACATCATATGATTTCACTCATATGTGGAATTTGGGAAACAAAACAAAAGAACAGAAGAGACAAACCAAAGAAACAGACTCTTAACTAGAGAACAAACTGATGGTTACAGGAGGAGGGGTAGGTGGGGGGATGGGTGAAATAGGTGATGGGATTAAGAGTACACTTGTTATGATAAGCACTGAGTGATGTATAGAATTGTTAAATCACTATATTGTACACCCTGAAACTAATATAACACTCTATGTTAACTATACTGGAATTAAAAAAAAAGAATAAGAGGGACAAGGAGGACATTTGTACCATTTTCAATAATGAGGGGAGGATTATTAATAATATTATTGCAAAATAACTGGACATTTTTTCCCATGGAACCACCTATAATATTTATTAGCTTTTTTCCCAAGAGAAATAAAACAGTAGATAGTAATGAAACTTCAGCACTTTCCTTGGTTAAAATGTTTCTCTAGAAGAAATAGCCTTAAAAAAAAAGTGTACACCCTGATTCCTCACTGTGAACTCTGTGATCACCTCATTTTATTCTCCTAACTAATAATCTGTTTCTATGACATGTGTTACAGTCTCTACCCTAAGATCCAGAAGAACACAGACTTTCCCAGGCCAAGGAATGAAAGGGAGATATGTGACCATCACCATCCCCACAGGTCCAGAATTTTTAACTCTGTGGGGTTTAGTCTTTGCTGAAACGTCACCAGGTGGTACGTTGAGACACTCCTTCTGCCGTTGGATTTAGGCAGGGAAGCCTTGGTGAGTATATTTCTTGTGTTTCCTTTTCTTCCACAAATTTGGAAGCATGCAGGGGAATTCATTCTTCCTCAGTTTTTATTGTGTATCTTTTTTCTATTTGCCCTTCTATTCCTATTCAGTCTATTCTCCAGGCTTGCTCCTCTTCCTCAGCCCTCCTTTTTAGATGTCAGGATTCCAGATTTCCTTCCACAGCTAGCTGTCTTTTCATTTTGTCTCCCGCTCAACAATGTCCCTGAGTAATCTCATACCTTTTCATGGCTCCACCCACCACCCCTCACCGTGGATTCTGTCTCTGTTGACACTTCAGACCAATTGTAGCTACAAAACTAGATTTCTTACCTAATCACCGTCTCCTGTTAAATTTCCACAGTCACCCAGTCCTCGACATGTTTAAAACTGAACTCATAATTTTCACCACAGACTTCATCTTCCTCCTTGTTCCCCACAGGGCAGAAATTTGAGAGTTATCTCATCCTCATTCCTCCCTCTTTTCTCCACCTTCATGTCTCCTCTCCATGTTGAACTTTCTAAGAATACATCCCCTCCTCTTTATTCCTCCAGTCACTTTCTACTTTAGCTTCTTTTTTTTTTTTTAAGATTTTATTTATTTATTTGACAGTGAGAGAGAGAGAGAGAGCACGAGCAGGGGTGGGGGGAGCAGCAGAGAGAGAAGGAAAAGCAGACTCCCCGCTGAGCAGGGAGCCCAATGCGGGGCTCAATCCCAGGACCCTGAGATCACGACCTGAGCTGAAGGCAGACACTTAACCAACTGAACCACCCAGGTGCCCCAGCTTCTTTTTTTTTTTTAAGATTTTATTTATTTATTTGAGAGAGAGAGTGTGTGCACATGAGCAGGGGTGGGGCAGAGGGAGAAGCCTACTCCAGGCTGAGCAAAAGCCGAGGTGGGGCTCAATTCCAGGACCCTAAGATCATGACCTAAGCCAAAATCAAGAGTCAGATGCATAACTGACCCACCCAGGTGCCCCCTTACTTTAGCTTCTTTTTGATTTCGAGTTTTAGGGGTAACTATGTGCCCAGCATTGTGTTAAGCACGTTATCTATTCTATTTTGTTTGATCCTCACAACAGCCCTACAAAATAGACTTAGATTATTTTCAAGATGTTAATAATCTTGTCAAAGGACATAAAACTAGGAAGTAGAAGAACTCAGTTTGAATCCAAATTATTTTTATTTCTCAATTCAATTAGCTCTTTTTTGTAACAGGAGAAAATGTGGCTTTCAAAATAACCAGTTGTTACATTCATTTAACTAATTGTCTTCAAATCAGTTTCTGTGTGTGCGGAGCCAGGCATAAGCAGAGCTACTCAATAGAATATAATGCTATCATGTGAACCACATATGTAACTTAAAACTTTCTAGTAGCCGTGTTAAGAAGTAAAAAGAAACAGGTGAGTTATTTTAAGAATATATCTTGTTTAACCAGTATGTCAAAATTTTATCATTTCAACACTTACCCAATAGAAAAATTACCACGATGTTTCACATTCTTTTTTTGACCTTAGTGTTTGAAATTTCATGTGTATTTTATACATTCAACACATCTCAGCCAGGAAGCTAACTTTACAGTTTACTTGATCTGTATGTAGATTCCATAAAATTTATAGTTCAAAAATAATTCCACATATCCAAGTTCCAAATACACTTAAAAGTTTTTCAATAACTGAATCAAGTACCAAAAATTCTTCCTTTATTATGCACATATATATTGACAAAACTTATTCATCTTTTTAAAAAATTGATATAACTTTAAAGTAAAAGCATATCAGTTTCAAAACTTCTTCCATCCAAGTTAAATGAATTCAATAACTCTTCTGTTAACCCATATTATTAACATTGAAAGAGGATAAACAAAAAAAAATTTCTACCAAGGCACATTAAAGTCAAACTTCTGAACACTCAAGATAAAAAAATCTTTAAAACAGTGGGGCGAAATGACACCTTATATTTAGGAGAAAATTCCAAAGACAGCACATTTCACATCAGAAACTATGAAAGCCAGGCGAAAGTGGCACAGTTTTCAAGTGCTGAAAGAAAAGAACTGACAACCCAGATTTCTAGATATAGCAAAAATACACTTAGGAATGAAGGGGAACGTAAGACATTCTCCAATTAAGGAACACTAGTAGAATTTGTCACCAGCAGACCCACTCTAAAATAATGACTCAAGAAGTTCTCTAAACTTAAAACTATAGAAGGAATCATGAAATATCACATGGGAAGAAAGAACATGTAAGCAAAAATATGAATAATTACAATAGACTTTTTTCTCTTGGGTTTCCTAAAATATGTTTGATGGTTGAAACAAAAATTTTAACACTATGTAATGTGGTTCCAAATATATATGTAGAGTAAATATTTAAGACAATTATATTATGAATGGAGGAGGATAAAAGAATGTAAATGGGAGTAAGATTTTGTTACTCACTTGAACTGGTCAAACAGTGACATTAGTATGATAAGTTATGTGTATGTAATACCTAGAGCAACCTTAAAAAGAGTTATACATAGAGATACTCTCAAAAACACTATAGATAAGACAAAACAGAATTCTACAAAACTTACAAGAAACCCACAAGAAGACAAGAAAAACAAAACACAAAAAAATAAAAACAGAGAGAACAAATAGAAAACAAACACAAAAAATGGCAGACGTAAGCCCTAACATATCAATAATGACATCAAATGTAAATGGTCCAAATAAATTAAAAGTAATATTGGCAGAGTAGACTTGAAAATAGGACTATGATATTTTAAAAGAAACTCATTTCAAATATAAAAGTATAAGCAGGTTGAAAGTAAAAGGATGCAAACATTTCTATCACACGAACATTAATTTTTTTTTTTTAAAGATTTTTTTTATTATTTATTTATTCATGAGAGACAGAGAGAGAGAGAGGCAGAGGGAGAAGCAGGCTCCCAAGGAGCAGAGAGCCCGATGCGGGACTCGATCCCAGGACCCTGGGATCATGACCTGAGCCGAAGGCAGACGCTTAACCATCTGAGCCACCCAGGCGCCCCCACACGAACGTTAATTAAAAGAAAGCATAAAGGACTATATTAATATCAGATAAAGTGAACTTCAGAGCCAAAAAAAAAAAAAAAGAAACCCCACCAGAGCCAGAGGAACATAATATAATGATAAAAGTGCTAATCCACCAAAAGACATATTAATCCTAAATGTATATGCACCACATAACAGGCTGAAAAATATGTGCAGCAAAAACAAATGGAAAGGAGAGGAAAAACAGACAAATCTCCAATCATAGCTAGAAACTTCAACATTGCTCCTTCAATAATTAATAGAGCAACTAGACAGAAAATCAGCAAAGATATGGAAGTCAATAGCACCATCAAACAACAAGGTCTTATCAACATTTATTGAACACTCCACCCAACAACAACAAAAAAACCCACATTATTTTCAATTGCTCATGGAATATGTACCAAGATAAGTCATATCCTAAGCCATTAAACCAACTTCAAAATATGTTTTAAAATTTAAATCATACAGAGTATGTTTTCTGACCATTATGGAATCAAGCTAAAAATCAACAGCAGAAAGAAAACAAGAAAATCTCCAAACACTTGAAAACTAAACAATACACTTCTACATGGTTCTCTTTCAAAATGGAAACCTCAAGGGAATTAAAAAATGCATTGAATTGAAAGAAAATGGAAATATATCAATTTATGGGATATAGTGAAAGCATTGCTAAAGGGGAAACTTTTAACATTAAATGAATGCATTAGAAAAGAGAGAAAGTCTCAAACCAAAAAGCTTTCACCTAGAAAAAGAAGAGCAAAGTAAATTCAAAGCAGGAGGATGGAGAAAAAAAAAGCAATTAAGAATAAGAGCAAGAAATGAATGAAATTAAAAACAGAATGGTACAGAAATCAAGGTAACAATGATTATTGAAAATATCAATAAAACTGATAAATTTATAGCAAGACTTATAAAGAAAAAAAGAGAAAAGACAGAATACTAGTATCAATAATGAAATAGGGGATATCACTCCAGATTCTGCACACACACTACAAGAATAATAAGTTTTATTTTTATAATAAAAGAGGGGTTTAAAAACATGATAAAGATAAAATAAACTAACAGGATGCCCGGGTGGCTCAGTCGTTAAGCGTCTGCCTTGGGTTGCCGTCAGCTTGGGTCATGATCCCAGGGTCCTGGGATCGAGCCCCATGTCGGGCTTCCTGCTCCGCCAGAAGCCTGCTTCTCCCTCTCCCTCTCCCACTCCCCCTGCTTATGTTCCCTCTCTCGCTATGTCTCTCTCTGTCAAATAAATAAATAAAATCTTTAAAAGGGGGAAAAAGCTAAAACTTAGAGAAATTAAAATAACAGCTCCTAAATTTAAACTCTTAATGTACAGGTTAGGCATGTCTTTGGCATAGCTGAAACAAGATTTGGAGAGCTAGAACATGAATTTGAAGAAATTAACCAGAATGCAGCACAGATATGGAAAAATAAAACAAATTGAGAGCAGTATTAAGAACTATAGAAACTAAGATAAGAAGGTATACCTCTAATAGAACTTTAAAAAGGAAAGAATAGAGAGAATGAGAATATTTGAAGAGCTACTAGTTGGCACTATCCAGGAATGATCAAAGAAACCAATGCTCATAAACAGGATTATCAGTGAATCCCAACTAGAAAAATAAAAAATAACCTGGAACTTTGTGGTAGAACTGTAGAACCCAAAAGACAAAAAGATGATTTTTAAAAATCTTTAGACAGAAAATAAAAAAGAATCATGATTAGGGATGCTTGGGTGGCCAGTTGGTTGGGCATCTGACTCTTGGTTTCGGCTCAGGATCTGGGATTGAGCCCCACGCGGGACTCAGCATAGAGTCTGCTGAGATTCTTTCCCTCTCCGTCTCCCCCACCACTGCTTCTCTGCTTGTGCTCACTCTCTCTCTCTCTTAAATAAGTAAATAAATAAAATGTAAAAGAAAAAAAAATCATGATTAGACAGATGACTTCTTGACAAGATCAATGGAAGTCAGATAGGAGACTATGTCTTCAGAATCCTGTCACCCTAAAATTGTACCTAGTGAAAATTGTCTTTAAACTTCTAAAAAGATTCTTTTTTTTTAATTTAAAAAAATTTTTTTTAAATTTTTTCACAGGTTTATATTTTAATACTTTTTCTATTATTGCTCTATATTTATTTGGTTCAGAGGGTGATTTGATGAGTCAAATATAGCAAGCACTGTCTTGGCTGGATATACAATTTTATGCCATTTTGAAAATTCTCTCAGTTTTTTTTTTATTATGTTATGTTAATCACCATACATTACATCATTAGTTTTTGATGTAGTGTTCCATGATTCATTGTTTGCATTTAACATCCAGTGCTCCATTCAATACGTGCCCTCTTTAATACCCATCCCCCACTACCTCCCCTCTAGAACCCTCAGTTTGTTTCTCAGAGTCCATAGTCTCTCATGGTTCGTCTCCCCCTCCGATTGCCCCTCTTCATTCTTCCCCTCCTGCTATCTTCTTCTTTTTTTTTTTCAACATATAATGTATTATTGTTTCAGAGGTACAGGTCTATGATTCAACAGTCTTACACAATTCACATACCCTCCCCAATGTCTATCACCCAGCCACCCCATCCCTCCCACCCCCCACCACTCCAGCAACCCTCAGTTTGTTTCCTGAGATTAAGAATTCCTCATACCAGTGAGATCATATGATACATGTCTTTCTCTAATTGACTTATTTCACTCAGCATAATAACTTCTAAAAAGATTCTTAACACAACTCTCTTTTTTAAAGTTTTTATTTATTTATTTATTTATTTATTTATTTATTAGAGAGAGGGCACAAGCAGGGGGAGGGGCAGAAGGAGAGGGAGCCTGCCGTGGGGCTCTATCCCAGGACCCTGGGATCATGACCTGAGCCAAAGGCAGATGCTTAACCAACTGAGCCACCCAGGCACCCCTTAACATAACTCTTAATAAGAGCAATGTGGTTAGAACTCTACCAAAATATAATTTCTCACCTATTAAATAACCCAAAGTCTAAAAGTTGAACAACAGATTCTGTATGAGGGGCTGTGAAGAACCAGGTACTCTCACACATTCCACATGGGGATTGCCTCACAGGACCTAAGGCCAAGGTAGGTAATCTAGCAATGTCCATTAAAACTATAGCTTGCATTTACTCTTTGACCCAAATATCTCCCTTCTGGGAATCTATTTCTCATAAGCACTTATACAACTGTACAATAACACGTGCACAAGGTTATTCCTTGTAGCAGTATTTCTAATAGCCAAAGATAGGGGAAAATCCATGTTCATAACATAAGAGACTGCCTCTTACAATAAAAATGAAAAATCTACAGGATGAAATACTGTGCAGCTATTTTAAAAATAAGAATGAAGAAGATCTCTATGTACAGATGTGGAAATACTTCTAGGATTTTTACCATTAAGTGATGTCAGTGGATAAGAAAGTAGCTTAAAAGGAACATATATATATATATATATATATATATATATATATATATATATATATATTTAAAAAGCTGGAATAATTAAAGTAAAACTAATAAGAATTGTTACCTATGTAAGGTAGATGGAACAGAATAGAGGGGGACAATGATTAGAATGAAGTTATATAGATCACTTTTTATATTTCATTGCTTGTTTCTTATTGATTTGTAGATGTTTGGTTTTTGAAAGATTTTATTTATTTATTTGAGAGAGAGAGAGTGTGCACAAGCAGGCAGAACAGCAGAAGGAGAGGGAGAAGCAGGCTCCCCGCTGAGCAGGGAGCCCGACATGGGGCTCGACATGGGGCTCAATCCCAGAACCCTGGGAACATGACCTGAGCCGAAGGCAGATGCTTAACTGACTGAGCCACCCAGGTGCCCCTATTTGTAGATGTTTTAAGGTAATCTGCACATATTAATCTTTTGGCAATTACACATAGTACAGTTATTTCTCTGAATTGTATTTTCACTTTCTTTAAAGTGCACTTGATGAGTAGAAGTTCTTAATTCTAATGCAGGAGGAAAAAACTTGCTTTCCCTTTGTGATTTTTACATTTTTGTGTTTGTTTTACAAAACATACCCTCCATAAACATTTAAAAACAGATCATTCCCATCTTATATAAACTCTTTCAAAGAATAAAAAGAGAAATAATATATTTGAACTCATGAGATTCATACAACCTTGACACTCCAAACCAAACAAACATAGTCCTTTCTCATAGTATGAATGTAAATTACAGACCAATATCACTCAAGACATAGCTGCAAAAATACAAGTAAAATATTAGCAAACCAAATCTCGCAATGTATAAATAAGAAAATAAATATATTATGACCAAGTGGGATATATTGCAGGAATCGTTTAACATGATAAAATATGCTGATATAACTCTCATTAAAAAATAAAAGTAGAAAAAGCATTTGATCATCTCAATAGATGCAGACACCCAAAGCATTGCTTTATGATTAAAAACTTGGAAAACTTGAAATAGAAGAAAATATCATTAACATGATAAAAGAATCTAAATAACGTAAAAACTATTAGAGTGAACATCACACTTAATGGTGAAATGTTAAAAAGCATTATCTTTAAAATAAACATAGCAAGACATATACTGTTAGGTGAAAACAAGAAATAAGAAAGGAGGGGAAATCATATAAAAACTTACCTTCCCACAGAGGCAAACTAAAATGCACAATCTCCCTACTCCTGTTTAAAACAACATACTAAAAAAAGAAAAAAGAGAAAAATATCATTTAGTAAGCAATGTTTTCATATACAGAAAACTTATTTATCTACTACATTAATTAGTATGTAATAAAAGTTTAGCAAGGTTGTCAGATATAAGATCAAAATAAAAACTTTTTTTTAAGATTTTATTTATTTATTTGAGACAGAGAGAAAGAATGAGAGAGAGAAAGCACGAGAGAAGGGAGGGTCAGAGGGAGAAGCAGACTCCCCGCTGAGCAGGGAGCCCAATGCGGGACTCGATCCTGGGACTCCAGGATCATGACCTGAGCTGAAGGCAGTTGCGTAACCAACTGAGTGACCCAGGCACCCCAAAATAAAAACTTTTAATTTCTATCCACAATTACAGATTTAAATATGACTTGCAATTCACTTACAATAACAAATATATAGGAGTTATGAATAATTCTTATAAATAATGTACAATATTCTTATGTATATAATTGTAAAACTTCATTTAGATACATCAATAAAGATGTAAGTGAAAGGACAGACTTACCATGTTCTTGAATAAGAAGTCTCATTAAAGATTTCAAATATCCCCAAGTGGATTATGCTTATAGTTTTTAACCTTTACACTACCCCCTAAAGACACTATGGAATAATTTTTTTTTTTTTTTTACAAGTAAGGAGGTTTATATTGTCTTTCTGGCTTCTTCATCTATATCCTAAAGTATTTTGCACTTCACCCAAGTGTAATAATGAAAAAGGGAAAATAGAAGAATACAAGTTCTGTATTTGTTTGGAGACAATATTGAAGTCTGATTGTAATCATATTTAAAAATGGGAAATAATTGCCAGGAGATTATGGTCATCAGGAAATTAATATTGAAAACTATAATAAACCACCTTTATAAGGCTTTGTACTTTTCACATTACTGCCAAATCCACCTTTTTTAATTCCTCAAGGTCCTTTAAAAAATCTATTTATTCAATGAATATTTATTGAATTTTGACTACATTGTTTGAGGAGATAGAGATACAGAAATGAGTAAGACAGTTTAATTCCTTGAATTAATAGAGCTTAAACTACATTGTTTGAGGAGATGTAGATACAGAAATGAGTAAAACAGCTTAATTCCTTGAATTAGTAGAGCTTAAATGGGGGAGGCAAATTAATTCATTAATTAACAAGATAGTGTTAAATGATGATCCCTCTTATAAAGAAAATAAGGCAAAGTAATATAATAGAGAATGGCTAGGGGAAAGAGGTATTTTTTAAACTGAGTAATCAAAAGAAATGCCTCTAGGAGGTGCCATTTGAGCTGAAATCTGGTAACAGGAAGGACACTGTCTTGGGGCCAGCTGCCTGTGGAAGGAACAGCAAATGCAAACACCCATAAGTCGTGGAACTTTCTAACCAAGGCACAGAGTGATAGGAGATGAGACCAGCAATGTAGCAAGAGGATTATCATGTAGAGTAGTGGTTCTCCAAGTCTGGTGCATCTTGGTAAGTGTCCACAAGACGTTTTAAGAGGTCAGCAAAGGCAAAACTATTTTCCTTTCATAAGAATACTAAGATAACATTTGCCTTTTCTTCTTTTCTCTTTTGTTGACATTAGTGTTAATAGCTCAAAAGCAATGGTAGGTAAGACTGCTGTAACCTCAGCACAAATCCCCGAATGATACTAGTAGTTTTTATATTCTTCACTCACCACATATCGTTTGTATGATTGAGTTGCAAGCTAGTCACCTCAAGAACGCACTGACAGTATTTGTTACCAATGTTGAAATTTGAGCACACAAGTGAAAATTAAAATTTCAGAAAACTTGGATCAGCTACTATGAGCTTAACATCTTCCTGATACGGAAAGACTTTTCTAATGAGATCAAGGATGATATAACAAATGTGATATTTTGGTATTGTATAATGAAATGTGTTAACATTTGAAAGATCTGCGTAACTGTAAACAATATTTTCCAGATTAGCCAATGCATGATGTGTACAAGATAGCCCAATAGATTTTAATATATCAGAGTATGAAAGTTCCTTGATATAGTTCCAGATTTCAGATTGCAACAAACATTTAACAAACTACCACTTGTCAGGGGCGCCTGGGTGGCTCAGTCGGTTGAGTGTCCATCTCTTGGTTTTGGCTTAGGTCATGATCTCTCTCTCTCTCTCTCAAATAAATAAATAAATCTTAAAAAAAAATAGAAAAGAAACTACCACTTGTTAAGTTTGAATATAGAAACAGACTATCTTCAAATATCTGAAAAGGCTATTAAAATGTAGGCTATAAAATAATAAAATAAATAATAAAATAAAGGCTATAAAATATAACTCCTCCCATTTTTAGCTATGTATCTATGTGAGGCCAGGTTTTCTTCATATGCATCAATCAAAAACAACAAAAAGATTGAGTGCAGAAGTAGATACAAGAATCCAACTGCCTAAGACAAAATCAGAGAGACACCAACCATAAGAAACTTTTAACTATAGAAAACAAACAGGGTTGCTGGAGGGGAGGTAGGTGGGGGTATGGGATAACTGGGTGATGGGCATTAAGGAGGGTACTTGATGTAATGAGCACTGAGTGTTATATGCAACTAATGAATCACTAAACTCTACCTCTGAATCTAGCAATACATTATATGTTAATTAATTGAATTTAAATAAATAAATAGAGTCGAATGCTGAACTGACTGAGCCACCCAGGCACCCCAAGAAATAAATTTCTGTTGTTTAAAAAAAAAAAATTCCAGCTGTCTTCTATTAAAAGATTTGCAAGGGCGCCTGGGTGGCTCAGTTTGTTAAGCGACTGCCTTCGGCTCGGGTCATGATCCTGGAGTCCCGGGATGGAGTACCACATTGGGCTCCCTGCTCGGCAGGGAGTCTGCTTCTCCCTCTGACCCTCCTCCCTCTCATGCTCTCTGTCTCTCATTCTCTCTGTTCAAATAAATAAATAAAATCTTTAAAAAAAAAAAAAAGATTTGCAAAAAATGTAAAATAATGCCATAATTTCCATCAACTTTTTTTTTCAATTATTTTTATTATTTATTTGTGAGAGAGAGAGAGCATAAGCAGGGGGAGTGGCAAGCAGAGGGAGAAGCAGGCTCTCCGCTGAGCAAGGAACCCGATGCGGGACTGGGTCCCAGGACCCCAGGATCATGACCTGAGCCGAAGGCAGATGCTTAAATCGACTGAGCCACCTAGGCATCCCAGCTTTTTTTGTTGTTGTTTTAGAAAATACAGTTTTTTCCATAAAAATATATATTGATGTTAACCCATAATGGGCTTAATATTATTATTTATAATTAAATAACAAACTTGTTAATGTTTTCTTCCTTTTTTCTTTTTTAAATTTTATTTTAATTCTAGTATAATTAACATATAGTGTTATATTAGTTTCAGGTATACAGTATAGTGATTCAACAATTCTATACATTACTCAGCTCTCATCAAGATAAGTGTACTCTTAATTCCCTTTACCTATTTCACCCATCCCCCCATCCACCTCCCGTCTGGCAACCACCAGTTTGTTCTTTATATTGAGGAGTCTGTTTTTCAGTGTGTCTTATTTTTCTCTGCTTGTTTTGTTTCTTAAATTCCACATATGTGGGGCTCCTGGGTGGCTCAGTTGGTTAAGTGTCCAACTCTTGGTTTCAGTTCACGTCGTGATCTTGGGTCGTGAGATTGAGCCCTGAGTCAGGCTCCATGCACAGCACAGAGTCTGCTTGAGCTTCTCTCTCTCCCTCTCCCTCTGCCTCTTCCCTCACTTCTAAAATAAATAAATAAATATTTTAATTCCATATATGAGTGAAATCATATGGTATTTGTCCTTCTGACCTATTTCACTTAACATTTTACTCTCTAGATCCATCCATGTTGCTGCAAATGCCAAGATTTTATTCTTTTTTATGGCTAAATAATACTCTATTATATATATTATTTATCACATCATATTTATTCATTTATCTATCAATGGATACTTTGGCTGCTTCCATAATTTGGCTAAATTCTAAATTCTTTCCTGGTTGTTTAAGTTGGTCTAATTTCTTGTCCTGCAGCCAACTCCCAACCCCCAGTCTCTGTTAATAGGCACAGAGAAGAAAGAGCTTTGCCTCTGGACTGTGGCAAAATCCATCCAAATTCTGGCTCTATCAGTTAGCACACATGTGATCTTGGGCCCAGAGAGCTTCCTTCCTCTATAAAATAGAGATTAAAAAACTCTCCAAAGTACGGTTGGGAAGTTAATTAAATAATGACTATAAAAAGGACCACTGGAATAGCAAGTGCCCAGTAGGTGCTCAATGAAAGGCAGATGTTAATCCTTATGCCATTTAAGTTTCCTCCCTCTTATACTTCACTGACCCTTTCATGATTTTTCAGGCTCTTTTCTTCAAGCCCAATAATTTCTATGTTAAATATAGATATGCTATTTGTTTGTTGTCTGCCTCACATATAGAAATCTTTTAAGTGAACAGTTATCAGCAAAGGAGGCAAAGCCGGTTTGATGAAGTCCAACTCTGTCCCCTGTTTAGACCTCCATATTTTCATCCTTATCTTCTATTCATCTTTCCTGAGCTTCTAACCTAGGTCCTCAACCCTCTCCATCCTTCACCATGCTTTTCACATGTTTCACTTGGGGAATTTCTTGTTCTTCATCTGAGTATACCATTTCAGGAATCCTTCAACTTGAACAGGGAGAATTTGAAACTTGTATCTCAACTGCTGTCATCTCTGACTCCCTTTTTAAAGTTAAACTCAAGTTTCCATCAGCAGCACCACACACATTATATAGCAATAAATAACACCAAGAAGACTGATACCAGAAACTTGATCGACTTCCATTTTCTCATAATAAAATCCAAACCTCTTGCATCATTGTTACCATTCCTGCTAATTTCATGTTTATGTTTCAGTCAACCCTTATAGCTTTCTCTCTAAAATTTTGCCAAGAATTCTCACTAGCTCCCACATTCCCATCATCAGTGGGATTGTATTTTCTTTCCAGACAAATCTACAGCTTTGTACTTTGTTTTGTTGACTCAGCTTCTGCTTCTCTGGCAAACACCTTAGACACTCTTTTTATTTCACTGGGATGTTGTGGGTGCTTGCTGTAAATGGGCTTGGCTTCTTTCTCATGTCTCACTTATCAGGGTCATTTAATCACCGTCTAGATCTCTGAGAATTTAAAAGCCTATAAAGATGTTTGAGACTTGAGAGAAAAGAATCTTGGCTCTGAAATACAAAAATAAAATAAAATAACTGTAAAGTCAAAACTGATACTTTATATTTTATTCCAATAGCAAAACTATAAAAGGTCTTTCAAGTTTTAAAAGAAAAATGATACGTGTGCAATGTGGTTACATTTAATACACTTGATATGTTGTGTCTTTGGGCAACCAATTTTTGCAATCTTGAAGGATTAAGAAGACTTTTTTATCCCCTTGATCTTCTTATCACTTTAAATCCAATCCTATTTCATCAGGCATTTGTTCATCCTTCAAATAATTTTGACAAATTTTAAACATTTGACAAATTAATTTTTCCTCATATATATAACATGAAAAGGAATATCTACCACTCTACATTTCGGAACTTCTGTTTCTTTCTTTCAAATATATCCTGGCTCACTGTAAATATACTTCAGGCAATAAAGAAATATACCTAAATAAATGTAGTGGATTTCTAAAAATTTGTTTTAGGGATAATTTCTAAACCACATCTAGCCATATCATCATTTCTTGGATACAATTGAAATTTCTTCCCACTGTCATTTTTTCCTAATATAGTAAAGCTGGCATATGCTTAAAGTTTTCAATTAACTTCAATTAAATACAATTTTAATTGAAGTGAGAAAAGAAATACCTACTGTGCACAGAAGTGGCACAAAGGAAGGATTAATCAATTCTGCTATTTAGAGAACGGCATTTGGAATAACAATAACTAGCGTGTTGAGGACCGAGTGTGTGATAAGCACTTTCTAATGCCATTTTCTAATTTCATTAACCCAAACTTCTCCACACTGGGATCTGCAAAGTTCACAGCAACAGTAGTAACTTAATTTTTACTTGTTGTTGCTCCCGTGTTTCTAAAAATTGCTGGGCACATCTTGCATATTGTCCAGTAAGCCTTCTTGTGCTGTGTATTGCTACAGGCCCACAGTGCATGAGGGCCCCCGCGGGTCCTGCCCTCTGGCAGGTGCAATTTGCTAATACACAGAAGTCCCCATCTCGGTGCTGCCACAGCTCCAACAGGCCCTGACACAACCATGCAGGATCCTCAGAGTGCCAGAGCAGTGTGCCCACCTTTGACCAAGTGGAAAAGAGCCTCCCTCTCTGTTATGTGATGGAGTTTATTACGGGGCCGCTAGGAAATGACATCTGTGACTGAATATTCTAAGTCACATTGCTCTTTCACTTTTTCACCCAGGCCTTTTTTCTCCCCTGAACTAAAACATGCATTTATGGGCTGGTCCGGAAACAGATTTGAGTAATATGGCCACTAAGCTCTACGGTTCGATGATTGGCAGTGTCCCTGAGAATGAGTTACCTCCAGTGTGGCTCTTCAACACCAGGTAAGTGGATATTGTTTGGGCAAACCCCATCAATCATCTGGCACATCGATCCATGGCCAAATTCCAACAAAGGTTGCCACTCAGGCTTATTGGCTAGAAGAGAAATTTATTTTAATTTATTTTAGAAATGAGAAAAACAAAGATCAGCAAATTTAGGTAATCTGCCCAATTCATATGCTTAGGAAATAGCCAAAACAAGATTCAAAATCCGGCTCCAAGTTTTATGGGTTTTGGGGGGTTTTATTTAAGAATATCAAACTACTTCCTGGAACTCAGAGAAGCTCTTCTTTACCTCAGATATACCATTCTGTTCTTTAAATGCTTTTCCTGCCTTTCCAACCACCTGCTGAGGAGGCATCCATAAATAAAACCAGCAATCTCTGTTCATGAGGAGTTTACACTTCAGGGAACTGATCACTGTCTTCTTTGCTCCTTTCCCAAGCTATTATTTTAACCCATGTAACAATGAGGAAGTAATCCTTCAGCCACCCCAGGGAGGAAAAGCAAGAGTAATACATGACTTCTCTATAGGGAAATACAGAGCTCCTTTTTCAGGACTGAAACATCAGCCCAACTAACCCCTCTTTGGCAGCTTAGGAAATGGACTGTGCCTTTTTTTGTCTGTTGTGTTTGAGGTAAGAGAAGACAAATCAAGCTATTTCTGGAACGTAGACAACATTGTTAGGGCTGAGCCACACTACTAGGGACTCCAACACTTACTTCCTGCAATATACAAACAGCTACCTGGACGGAGGAGCTAACCCGAGAGTCACTAGGAAACTTAACAGATTTCTAACTACCCCTGGCAAGTGTATAACAATCCCCTACTCCAGCCCTTCCTGAGCACAGAGGAATACTGTACAAAATGGGCTTGGGAAGGTGGGAGAGGAAGACACTGCTCAAGGATTAAACAGAGTTTTTCTTAGAATGGGTAAGGGGGAGGACTCCAGGAAAGGACTGTGATGAGGGAAAGAAACAAATCTGCAGCCTGACACCTCTCAGGCGCTGGTGCTAGCTTGGGATACATAGCCCTCGTCTGCGATAGTGATGCGGGGATCAGGAGGGTCACCCTTCCTTGTGATCTAGATAAGATTACTTTGAATCTCATTCCATACTAGTAGAAAGTCTAAAAGTCCTCCCCAATATTTTGTTAAATCCTGAAGTCTTGAGTTATCATGATCATCTCTGACTTCAGACTCCTGCATCCGCAAATCACCTAGCCATCCTGTTTCTGTTCTTACCCTGTCAGTCTGGATGCATCCAAGCACCTTTCTGTAAATCCCACCAATATGGCACAGATTTGACTGAAGGTTTGGGAAGAGTTAACCAGTTTTTTTTTTTTTTTTGAAGATTTTATTTATTTATTTGACAGAGAGAGACACAGCGAGAGAGGGAACACAAGCAGGGGGAGTGGGAGAGGGAGAAGCAGGCTTCCCGTGGAGCAGGGAGCCCGATGCGGGGCTCGATCCCCTAACCCTGGGACCACGACCTGAGCCGAAGGCAGACGCTTAATGACTGAGCCACCCAGGCGCCCCCAAGAATTAACCAGTTTTACCAGTTTTAAATTCCCACTAGAATACAGTTCTCACAAAGGCAGACATTTGATCATGCATACAGTAGCTCCAGTGCTGAAAACAATGAGAGAATGCTCAGTGGATATCAGCTGTAGGCATAAGTGAGGCATCTTTTCCTCAAGGAAAATACAAGCAACCTCTTTGTTCTTAAAAGTCTTTGTTCTTAAAAGTCTTCAGCCCATCCCACTAGGCCTTTTCCACTGGCCATTTTTTTTCTATATCACTTCCAGCCTCTCTCCACCTTGCTAGTTCCTCTTTCCATCTCTCCTCCTTACTCCCTTCTTCCTGGATTGGCCCTGGGAACTTCAGATTTTCCTCATTTTATTATGTAAAACAATTTGTATTTCCCTATGCCTAATTCCCAAGTTTTACATATCCAAAACCCCACTTGAGTACTCAGCAAAACCTCATAGCCTTTTTGCTACCTGAATCCTTCTGGCATTATGTTATCCTATGTAAGGCTGGAAAGTATTTGCTTTGCAGGGAAAAAAAAAATCAGTGAAGGCAGGAATCATTTAAAAGTGTATCTTTATACCTTAAATTTTTAATTTTATGTCAAAGCATATACATGTTCACTTATTTGCCAGTTGGTTGACGTTAGGCCAAGGGGTTTTCTTTGTGCAGGAGTTCCCCTGATCGGAGCTCTGAATCAGCTTTCTGAAGTAAACCAAACCCCTAGAGTATTTTCTATGATTTTCAGTGTTTGCTGTTTGCAGACAATTGACAAATTCTATAAAGGCAGATTATTTTTAGGTTTTTTATGTTATTCCCCAGTGTTTTATAGCAGTCTTCCCACAGCACTTTTCTTAGTAATTTGCCTTTAAGATTTCCAAAATTTTTCATATGTATTCTTATCAGATTACATAACATTTAATTGGGGACAGAGCTTCGTAAGTAAATTTGGCAAATTTGGACACAAACACAAGGGACCCTTGGTAAGCAAACAACTTCACTACAGGGAGCAGAAGTGCACATGACGGCTGGCTCCCAGCATCCGGTGTTTGTTTCAGTTTGAGTCTATTTAGTCATCAGTTAAGAAACGTCACTGGGGCGTGTGGGTGGCTCAGTCGGTTAAGCATCTGCCTTCGGCTCAGGGCATGATCCCAGATCACGAGCCCCACAGCGGGCTGTCTGCTCGGCGGGGAGCCTGCTTCTCCCTCTGCTTGTGCTCTCTCTCTGTCAAATCAATAAATAAAATCTTAAAAAAAAAAAAAAAAGGGTGTTACTGTTGCCATTTCTTCTCAATAAATTCAGATCAGAATTTCTAACTTTGTACTTACTAAAAAAAAATGTCATGTTTTAGTTCCCTTAGCTGGTAAAATTCCTTTTGAAAAACTCATTGTTGCATCGCCACTGAGATCACAAGACAGAGGAAGCCTCGGGCTGCTGTGGAGGCAGAGATGCAGGGCCCCTCCAGTCCCGAAGGTGAGAAGGAGAGCTTAGCAGGAAGCCTGCAAGAGAGACCCAAAGTGTTGCTAGAAGCAAAAGGGTGGCACGTGCAAGCAGCTTACTCAGTTACCCCTTCCCATATGGAGTCATTTCTCTTCTTTTCTCCTGTCTTTGAGAGGATTTGTGTCCTGTTGAGGACTGTGTCTTTAACTCTGCCAGCTCCAGTGTTTTATTATTTGCTTTTGACCCTTGAAACTCTCCCAGCAAACCTGCCTCCCTTTAATTATGATCTACGTACTAATAGTTTTAGGATCCGGGAAGGGCTGTTATCTTGGGTCTTCCCATTCGGAAATCTTTTCCTGGCTACGTGCCCTAATCAGAGGATTCCCAGAACTGCACGTACCTTCTGTTTTCATATCTGAATTAAAAGCACCCGGCAGGGGCACCTGGGTGGCTCAGTTGGTTAAGCGACTGCCTTCGGCTCAGATCATGATCCTGGAGTCCCTGGATCGTCCCGCATCGGGCTCCCTGCTCAGCAAGGAGCCTGTTTCTCCCTCTAACCCTCCCCCGTCTCATGTACTCTCTCTCTCTCATTCTCGCTTTCTCAAATAAATAAATAAATCTTTAAAAAATAAAAAAATAAAAGAAAAGCAGCCGGCATGGGATGCCTGAGTGGCTCAGTCGGTTAAGCGTCTGCCTTCGGCTCAGGTCATGATCCCAGGGTCCTGGGATTGAGTCTCACATCGGGCTCCTTGCTCAGCAAGGAGCCTGCTTCTCCCTCTGCCTGCCTCTGTCTCTCTCTCTCTGATAAATAAATAAAATCTTAAAAAAAAAAAAAAAAGCATCTGGCAGTTTTCTACCTCATTTCCCCCCGCCCCCCACCACCACCCCCTGACATGGCTTTCGTTCACATTTGCAATTTCCAGACCAAATAAACAAAAGCAAAAAGTCGACTCTCTCCTACAATAGGAAGTGGCAAGAGCAACAAATTAAGTTAGAAAACCACTGCTTGAGTCCCAGCTTGGCCGCCAGATGTGCAACATATAAAACCATTACCCGCAGAGGTTAATCAGCCTTGGGATGGCCATGTGCCTCTCTTGTGACCTGGTGTTCCAGTCTTCCTGACATCACTCCCCAGGGAACACCCACTCCTGACCTCCTGATCTCTATCAGTCACCCACCACCACCCACCCCACCCCATAGAATAATCCCAGCATCTTCCTTCTAAATCAAAGCTAAATTCTGTGAAGTCAGAGTACCCACTATCCTCCCTGCAGGAGACACCACGATTGAACCCGCCCTCTTCCACATCAACCATCCCACCGACATGGGCCTTTAGTGTCCCATCTTCTCCAGCATGTTTCATTCCGAAACTGATATGCCACAATCAACAAATGCCTCAGTATCTTTGATCTCTTCGTGGGCTCTTCCCTATACCTCCTGGCTGTGCTGGGATTAGGAGGAGCGATATCTTAGGGATGGGGTACACACAGGTGCAAAGGCCCTGGTGATATTTTGTATCTTAAACTATAATGTATGTAGATGAGGGTTCATTTTATGATTCTTTTAATTTGTATATATTCATTTCAGACTATGTCTTTATATGAATTATCTACTTCATAATTTAACAATTTTTTTAAAAAAACAGCCTGTGTTTCTTTGAGGCAGACACCATCCAGCCATGATACTCTCCATCCCTTTTGGTCAACCCCTGTTGAGTGCTAAAGGACTGGTTGTTCTCCCTAATTTATTGTTACATGAATAGATCTTTCCATAATTCTACTCTTTCTGGTTACCACTCGATTTCTCCCCTCTGCTTCTGGTAAGAGAAGCATAACTTCCACTTGTTTTCAATAACTGAGTACATTTCTAGAACCAGCCTATCCTTCAGGTTCCCGTCTGCTATAAAATGATGAGAATCACAACTAGTACCATTCAATTTTACTAATCCCTTCTATTGAGGTTTAGTTTATTGAGTACCCAAAATGCATTTCTTATTCTACCTGGGATGAACAGTAGAACCATCTAGGCTAAGTCAGGGGAACCAGAGAGTTACACCAGGCAATCACTGTCCTATCCCAGGAGGTCTGAAGACAGACTTCTTATAATCACTAACAGGATCTCTCTCAAGTCATGTCCTGAGCAAGTCCTGCAATGGGGGATGTAACTCCCAGTGGCAAGGTGTCATCAGCTGGACTAGAGGACCAGTCAAGTGACCTGAAGAATGGCTACACTTCAGGGGCGCCTGGGTGGCTCAGTTGGTTAAGCGACTGCTTTCGGCTCAGGTCATGATCCTGGAGTCCCTGGATCGAGTCCCGCATCGGGCTCCCTGCTCGGCAGGGAGTCTGCTTCTCCCTCTCCCACTCCCCCTGCTTGTGTTCCCTCTCTCGCTGTGTCTTTCTCTGTCAAATAAATAAATAAAATCTTTAAAAAAAAAAAAAAGAATGGCTACACTTCAGATTTTATTTAAAAAAGTATTTGGAAGGTCACCATCACTTTGATTGATTGAATTTATCAGCAAACACATATTATATTTGGTGACTTTTACAATGTAAATAGTGTTACCTCTGGAGAAAAGTTATACTGCTAGTTAACACTTATTTTTCAAAACTTTTAAGTTTTTTCCCCAACTTTATTGAGGTATAATTAACAAATAAAAATTGTATGTATTTAAGATTTCCAACTTGATGTTTTGATATATGTATACATTTTGAAATAAGCACTACAATCAAGCTAGTTAACATATCCATCACCACATATAATTACCATTTTCTTTCGTGTGTGGGGGGGGAGCGGTGAAAACACTTAAAAATTTATCCTCTTAGCACATTTCAAGTATACAATACAATATTGTTAACTATAGTTACATTGCTATACATTAGATCTTCAAGACTTGCTCATGTCCCATAACTGGAACTTTGTATTCCCTGACCAAGAGCTCCTCATTTCCCTCTCCCCTCAGTCCTTGGCAGATACCACTCTACTCTCCACTTCTATGAGTTTGACTCTTTTAGATTCCACATATAAGTGAGTTCATGTATTTGTCTTTCTGTGTCTGTCTTATTTCATTCAGCATAATGTCCTTTAAGTTCCTCCACACTGTTGCAAATGGCAGGATTTCTTTCTTTCTCATGGCTGAATAATATTCCATTGTGTGGAATATCTATCCATATCTATACCTATATAGACACACACATTTTATACATTTATTTATATATAAATATATAATGTAATTATATGTTATAATTATTATAATATAATATATATTTAACACATTTTACTTATCCATTCATGCATTTGATGGATGATTTTTGGAGATGATGTGAGGTAAGGGTCCAATTTCATTCTTTGCATGTAGAAATCCAGTTTTCCCAACACCACTTATTGAAGACATATCCTTTCCCCATTGTATGCTCTTGGCACCCTTGTCAATGACCAATTGATCATAGTGTGTGAATTTATTTATGGGTTGTCTATTCTGTCCCATTGGTCTATAAATATGGTTTTATGCCAGTACCACACTGTTTTGATTACTATGACTTTGTAATATATTTTTAATTCAGGATGTATGCCTCCAGTTTTGTTCTTTCTCAAGATTTCTTTAGCTATTCAGAGTCTTATGTGGTTTCATACAAATTTTAGGATTGTTTTTCTATTTCTTTAAAGAATGCCATTGGGATTTTGGTAGGGATTGCATTTGCATTGAATCTGTAGATCACGTTGGGTAGTATGGACATTTTAACAATATTAATTCTTTTAATTCATGAACATGGGTTGTCTTTCCATTTATCTGTGCCTCTGTAATTTCCTTCATCAATGTTTTATAATTTCAGTGTACAAATCTTTTACCTCTTTATGTTTATTCCTAAGTATTTCATTCTTTTGGTTGTTATTATGAGTGGGGTTGTTTCTTAATTTTCTTTTCAGATAATTTCTTGTTTGTGTATAAAAATGCATCTGATTTTTGTATGTTGATTTTGAATTCTGCAACTTTACTGAATTTATCTCTTGGTTTTAATGTTGGGTTTGTTTTTTGAGTCTTTAGAGTTTTCTAGAAATATAGTCATGTCATCTACAAATAGATCATTTTACTTCTTCTTTTCTGATTTGGATGCTGTGTAATCATAATAATAATACACAGAGAGAGAGAGAGAGATTGATAGATCTTTACCCCCTGGTTCCTGACACAGAGCTCCTAAATCCTTTAGAATTTCCTGGGTGGTAAGAGTGGCTTTTGTTCTAATGAGGCAATTCTTTGTGGGCTTGTGCATAGCTTCAGAATGGGGTCTGATCACCAGACAGACAACGCAAAGCCATTATTAGAAGCTTGGAACTTTTTTCCCCAATCCCCATCCTCTGGGAAGGGGAGAGGGACTAGAGATTGAGTAAATGCACTCGCACGGAAGCTTCCATAAAAATCCCAAAGTACAGTGTTAGGAGAGTGCTTGTGTTGGTAAATAGATCTACATGCCAACAGGGTGGTGCAACCCAACTCCAAGGGGACAGGAGCTTTTGCACTCAGGACACTTCCAGACCTCTCCTATGTATCTCTTCATCTGGCTGTTCATCTGCATCCTTTATCATATTCTTTATTATATAATAAATCAGTAAATGTGTTTCCTTGAGTACTATGCGTCATTCTAGCAAGTTATCAAACCCAAGGAAATGTTTGTGAGAACCCCAATTTATAGATAGTTGGTCAGGATTACAAATGATATCTTGGGGCTTATGATTGGTATCTAAAGTTGGGGCAGCAGTCTTGCTGGGCTGAGCTCTTAAGCTGTGGAATCTAGTGCTATCTCCAGGTAGATAGTGCCAGAATTGAGTTAAATTTTAGGTCACCCATCTGATATCAGAGGATTGCTTGGTGTGTGGAAAACCCACACATCTGGTGTCAGAATATGGGTGTAGGGTGAGAGTAAAGGAGAAATAGATAATTTCTTTAATAGGTGCCTTTTCTTTCTTTTTCTTGCCTAATTGCTCTGACTAGGACTTCCAGTGCTATTTTGAAAAGGAGTGGCAAGAGTGGCCATCCTTGCCTTGTACCAGATCTTCAAGGGAAAGGTTTCAGGTTTTCCCTATTAATTATTTTAGCTGTGAGATTTTCATAGATGGCCTTTATTGTGCTGAGGTAAGTTTCCTTTATACCTATTTTATTGAGAATTTTAATCATGTACTTTTTTTTAAGTAAGCTCTACACCCAGTGTGGGACTATGGAGCTGTGGGGCTTGAATTCAGGACCCTGAGATCAAGAGTCACATGTTCTACTGACTGAGCCACCCAGGAGCCCTAAGAATTGTAATCATGAATCAATGGACATTGTCATATGCTTTTTCTAAATCTAGTGAGATGATCATGTTTGTTTTTTTTTTCCTTTTGTTTGGTAATGTGGTATATCACATTGATTTGAATATATTGAACTATCCCTGCATCTCAGAGATAAATTTCACTTGATCATGGTATATGATCCTTTCACTGTGCTATTGAATTCAGTTTGCTAGTATTTTATTGAGGATTTTTCATCTGTGTTCATCAGGAATGTTGGCCTATAATTTTCTTTTCTGATCTCTTTATCTGGTTTTGGTATTAGGATGAGGCTGGCTTCGTAAAATGAGTTTGGAAGTGTTCCCTCTTTTTCTGTATTTGAAAGAGTTTAAGAAGGATTGGTATTCTCCTTTGAATACTCGGTAGAGTTTATGCACGAAAACACCTGGTCCTGGACTTCTTTGTTGAGGTTTTCAATTACTGATTCAATGTCCTTATTTGTTATTTGTTTCAGACTTTTCATTTTTTCTTCATTCAGTTTTGGTAGGTTGTATGTTTCTAGAAATTTATGCAACTCTTCTAGGTTACCCAGTTTATTAGTGTTTATAATTGCTTATAATTGTCCCTTCTGATCCTCTTTATTTCTGAGACGTCCATTGTAATGTCCACTCTTTCACTTCTTATTTTATTTATATGAGTTTTCTCTCTTTTTCCCTTTAGTTAAGGGTTTGTCAGTTTTATCTTTTCAAAAAACCAATTATTAGTTTTGTTGATTTTTTTCTATTCTCTATTTGACTTATTTCTCCTCTAATCTTTATTACTTCCTTCTGTCTGCTAACTTTGGGTTTAGTTTTTTCTTCTAGTTTCTTGATGTATAAAATTAGATTGTTTATTTGAGATCTTTCTTAATGTAAATGTTTATTGTTATAAATTCCCCCCTTAACACTCCTACTCCATCCCATAAGTTTTGGTATGGGTTCGCTTTTCTTTTTTATTTGTCTCAAGATACTCTTTAAGTTCTCTTTTGATTTCCACTTTTACCCAAGAGTTGTTTAAGAGTGTGTTGTTCCATTTCCACAGATTCATGAATTTTCCTTTATTTATTTATTTATTTTTAATTTTTTTGCTGCTATTGACATCTAGTTTTATTCCACTGTAGTCAGAAAAAATTCTTGGAATGGATTTAATCTTCTTGAAATTGTTAAGACTTGTTTTCTGATGTAACACTGATATATCCTAGAAAATGGACCTTGTGCTCTTGAGAAACATGTATTCTTTGCTATTGGATGGAAAGTTCTGTATATGTCTGTTAGATCTATGTGATCTGTAGTATTGTTCAAATCAGCTGTTTTTTCATTGATTTTTTTGTCTTGGTATTCTACCCATTATTGTAAGTGGAATATTGAAGTCTTTTACTGTTATTGTATTGTCAACTTGTCAGTTGTCAAATTTTTCCTTCAGATGTGTTGGTATTTGCTGTATATAGGTAAGTGCTCATGTATTGAGTGCATATATGTTTATAATTGTCCTATTTTCCTGTTGAATTGACCCTTTTATCATTATATAATGTCCTTCTTTGTCTAATTTGTTTGATGTAAGTATAGCCCCCTTCTTTTTCTTGGTTACCATTTGCATGGAATATCTTTTCCTATTTCTTCACTTTCAGCCTATCTGTGTCTTTAAATCTAAAGTGAATCTCTTGTACATAGCATATTGATGAGTATTGGTGGGGTTTTTGGATCTGTTCAGCCAGCCACTCCATGCCTTTTGATTGGTGAGTTTAATGTATTTACATTTAAAGTAATTATTAAGAGAGGGAGGCAAACCATAAGAGACTCTTATTAAGAATAAACTGAGGGTGGCTGGAGGGGAGGTGGGTGGGGGATGGGCTAAATGGGTGATGGGCATTAAGGAGGACACCTGTTGTGATGAGCCCTGGGTGTTATATGTAAGCTAATCACTAAATTCTACTTCTTCAACCAATATTACACTACATGTTAACTAACTAGAATTTAAATAAAAACCTGAAACAAACAAAATAAAGAAAGAAGGTAATTACTGATATGAGAGGATTTTTTATTGCCATTTTGTTCATTGTTTTCTGTTGTTTTGCTCCTGATTTCTACCTCTCTTCCACTCTTTTTTCTTCTTTGCTATTTGATGATTTTTTGTAGTGATTTGCTTTTATTTTTTTTTTGTATTTATTAATTTTAATTGCGTACAAAATCTTATACTTTTATTCTCCTATCCCTACATTTTGTGTTCTTATCATCAGAGTGCTTCTTTTTATATCATGAACTCATTAAAAACAGGCAGTTCTGTCAGCTGAGGTCAGCACTGGTGAAGACTGCAAGCATCTTTTTTTTTTTTTTTTTAAGATTTTATTTATTTATTCATTAGAGACAGAGAGAGAGAGGCAGAGGGAGAAGCAGGCTCCCAAGGAGCAGGGAGCCCAATGCGGGACTCGATCCCAGGACCCTGAGATCATGACCCGAGCCGAAGGCAGACGCCCAACCATCTGAGCCACCCAGGCGCCCAGACTGCAAGCATCCTTGATGTCAAAACTACAGCAGCAAGTTCTGCTAGCCTTCTCCTGCTCTCTTTCTACCCCCACAGCAGAAGTCCTGGCCAGTGAGATCCCTCTTGGTGCTGGGGTGTGGGGTGTAGGCACCAAGGCACTGGGGAGGGTGGTGCAGTGGCTCCTGTCCCAAGGAGGGTGTACCAGCAGCTCCTTCTCGAAGGAGACACAACAGCATGTACCCCAGGCAGCTCTGTCAGCTGGAGTTAGTGTCAGCAAAGACTGTAGAGGTCCTTGGTGGCAAAACTGCAGGTTTTCATACCGGTGGTAAGGGCTGCTGGGGTCCTCTTGCTCTCCTTTCCCTGCAGTGGGAGGTCATGGCCAAGGGGATCCCTCTTGGTATGGAGCAGTGCCAGACTGGAGGATGGAATGACACATATAATGCTTATAGTTTTCTTATGGGGCCATCTTGGTTTTTGTGTTCCACTGGGTTGCCACAGCTTCTTCATTGTACTCCAAAGCTCTCCCAGAGCTATTTTCATCAGTGGGCAGTTGTTAATTTGTTTTCGTGGAGGGATGAAAGCTGGGGCTTCTAGCCCTCCATCTGTTGATGTCACTTGCTTTAAGTTTAAAACATAAATTTTGCCTTACATCAAGTCAATGATGTAAACAATGACATTATTTGGTCAATCATACTACATCTCTGACTATATTTCCAAACCTCCATTTAGATCCAGGTCCCCTTCCCAAAACCAGGCTACTCCCACATCGGCATGGGTTCCTTAAAATCAACATGTCCAAAAACAGAAGTCATGATCTTCTTCACCTACTCCTCTTCCAGAATCCTAGAGCTTAGTAAGCAGCTTTCCCATCTACCCAACTGGACTTATCAGGGCTACTCTTGACTCCTTCCTCTTTCTAAAGCCCCAAATCCAAAAAATATCAAGTTCCATCTATTTTACCTCTTAGATATCTCTTGAACCCATCTCCACTGCCACTGCCCTCATCCAGGCCTCCTTTACCTCTCATTTGGACCACAGAACCACTGTCTTAATTTGTTCCATGTCCCCACTCTAGGTCATTTTTTCCATGGCGGCCTAAGAGGTCTTTACAAAATTCATCTGATCATGTTACTTTCTTGACCTTTAGCATGAAGTTCCAAATCCTTAATGGCTTATAGAAAACCCTATGGCCTACCCCTGTCTACTCCACTGAGAGCCTTTATTGCCACTAGACTCCTAGCTCTCTCTACTCCAACCATGCTGTGTTTCTTTCAGTTCCTCAAACATCCATATCACTTCCCACTTCTGGGCCTTGATACACGCTGTCCCCCTGCCTTCCATATGCTCCTTCTCTTTCCATTCAGTTAACTCCTGTTCATCCTTCAGGGTCTAGCTTAAAGGACAGTTTCTCAGGGAAACTTCCTTGACTTTCTAGAATAGATTGTTAATCTGCCATGTGCCCCGCAGCACTCTGCACTTTTTTTCACAGTTGAGTTATACATAATTATTTATTTAATGTGTGTCTTCACCACCAGAATGCATGTCCCATAAAGACATTAATATATCCACACCACCTATAGCTGGGTATCTAGTGCCTTGCTAATGCCCAGAACCTAGTCAAGTCTCAATAAATAGTTGCTGACCAGGTGATAGAAACACAGTTCTTCCTAGTTAAGGATTCAATTCCGGTGTGCAGTTACAACCTAAACACCAATAGTCCATGATATTTGTGCTTTCCTTAAGCCCTTTGACCTTTATTTTTCATTTTACAAATCTTTTTATGTATGTACTATACTTTTCTCTTCCCCTTTTTCCTCTTCCCAGTGATGTGTCACAAACTGATGTATTTTTATTGGGTGAGGCCCAGGTAATCTTGCTGTTTATAACTCTGGCCTTTCTGTGAGCAAACACACAAAATGAACTTTGGTTTATCTCCTATCATAATGTAGCTGTTAATTGCTGGCAGGCAGGCTGTATTCCATGGTCCACGTGACCAGTGGGGCATGACCAGAAAGGAGCGTGGGGAAGAGTGGACCAAAGGACCCAGCTAGAGGCTGCCCAGCTGGAGTTCCTGCCTCCGTAAAGGCACAGAGTAAAACAAGTGAGCACAAGGAGTATGGTTCTGAGGTAAGCAAGGTCACAAAGATGACACTATTGGGCTTAGCTTTGTGGTCACTGCTCCTCCGTCCAGGGCTGACGTTCTGGACCTCCGAGATCAGTCAGAACTGCAACAATGGCAGCTACGAGATCAGCGTCCTGATGATGAACAACTCAGCCTTCCCAGAGTCCTTGGATAACTTGAAAGAAGTGGTGAATGAGGGAGTGGAAATAGTGAGACAGCGTCTGCTTAATGCTGGTAAGAATGTAGTCACAGGGTCCACCTCCTCCCTGTTATCGCCTCTGGGGTCAAAGGGTTGCTTAGCCAAGACCTTCCATTCTTTGCCTGATCACCCACTCTCCTCTAAGGGCTTGTCTGACAATCCCTTTCTATTTCAAGGCAGTAGGTCCTCAAAGAGAAGGATTTAAGTCCTACCACAATGTGCTCCATCATAATTCACCCTGGCCCTAACCCAGGGAATGCCAGATGTTCACAGCAGTGAACTGCCCCAGACAAAACTGGATTGATGGCTCAGTTTCAAGGAGGCATCATGTTCCTTTCTGCAGCTGCTCGGAGGCAGTATTTGGTCTGGGCCTGAGATTTTGCAGGGTTACCAGTCAAGAAGATGAATTAGGAGAGTTAAATTCATACAGATGCTGACTTTTTTCTGGGATTTTTCATCTATCTGTTCACTTTTTACATCTCTGTTGGCTATTTTTTTCAAGATTTTATTTATTTATTTGTCAGAGAGAGAGAGAGGGAGAGCACAAGCAGGGGGAACGGCAGGCAGAGAGGGAAGCAGACTCCCCACTGAGCAGGGAGCCCGATGCGGGGCTCGATCCCAGGACCCTGAGATCATGACCTGAGCCGAAGGCAGACGCTTAACTGACCAAGCCACCCAGGCGTCCCTCTGTTGGCTATTATTATAAGACATAATCAAATAAGTTTGCAACCAAATTCAGTGTTGCAGTTTTTTTATTGTATCTATTAATTATTACAATAAACTTTATAACTTTAGATAAAATACATAAAGAGAAAATATCACACCTGATCATTTTCAGCCACCTGGATATTTCCAGTGTCTGTTAACATGCCTCTCAGTTTCTTGTTTTTAAGAACATGGTTGGGATCACTATGGTATAGAAACAATTTTCTATCCTTCTGATTTTACTTCACATTATTCTGCAAGTGACTTTCCTATAGCTGCGTAATCTTCATGTGAATCTTCACATCACGTGAGTGGATATATACTATTCCTTGGAGTAGATGTCTTCCCAAGCCATCTAATTATTCCCTGCTGTATGATTTCCTATTGTTTTTAAATTTTCATGATTATTTTAAAATACTACAATAAGCATTTTCATATATACATATACATCTATTTATATGTATATATACACATACATATGTATATATATTTTTTCCATTCTTGAGACTAGATAGCCAAAAGTATAATTACTGAGTCAATGACTATATCATACATCTTAATGTTTACTTACGGTTCTAAAGAGGGTATGTCTTAATTTTCTGTATTTAAAACTCCGTGGTAATCAGCTCTTTTCTAGTGCCCACGCTGCGTGGTTTCATCAGGCTCATGCTCTCCGTGCCATGTGGCTAGCACAGGTATATGCTATATGTTATTTGGGTACCTCTGCTAATGGCTGTACATAGCGAATGGAAGGTATTTAGCCTCATGCTATACATTTCTGTTCCTGGACTGGATGTGTGTGTTCTAAGAAGTTGTCATAAATAAAATTTGAATAACCACTAAAAATACAATAAAATTCTATGGTAATAATAGCAAGAGGTATCACACATCACATATGTGTAATAAATTTCTGCTGTGCAATATACATTTCTTTCAACCTTGCCTGAGACCAATTCAGACGTAAACAGATGGATCTGATCTAGAACTATAATGGAACTATAAGGTCATTTCATAAAATCCCCTTATTTACCAAGACTGTGGCATCATGGAAAGAACATTTGATTTTGAAATCTAAGGATGTGGATTGGCGTCGCTGTCCCAGAGCTTTCTCTCTTTGTGACCCTGGATGAGCAATTTCCCTTAGTCTCTCTGAGCCTTGGTTTCCTTGTTTGAGTACCTGTCATGTCTTAGGTAAGATATATAATCTCTTTAATCATCACAGCTCTGTAAGAGTGGCATTACTGACACAGTTTCACAGTGGAGGTTTAATAACTTTGCTAAAGTCATACAGGTTGCCTATTTGGAAATGAGATTCCAACCCATAACTGTCTGGTTCCAAAGAGCGCATCATATTGCCACTGTAAGATCTTTACCCACCATGAACTAACTTTCTCATTAAAATAAGACAGTGGAACATTGTGGTTAGAAGCAGAGATTTGGAATCCGATCTTGGCTCATATTCCAGCTTTTTATCCACCCATTGATCACCAGTGACCTGGAGCAATTACTTAAGTTTTCCGAGCCTCAATCCCTTTACTTCATAAAATCACAATAGAGAGTAGTTACCTCGTGTGAATATGGTATGAATCAAATGAGGAAATTCATATAAAGTACCTCATACACAGACTGAAACATAGTAAGAACTCGAAGACTGGTTGTTTCATTGTTGTCACTGTTGTGTTTTTGTTGAGGATGTTGTGTTATTGCTGTGGTGCTGTTACTTGACCAAGTTACCAGGATATAAAATAAACAGAGGAGCATAGTGGTAAGATCTGATCTCTGGACTCATATAACCTGAATTTGAATTCCTGATCCATCTGTCACTAGTAATTATAGACGCTTTATTGGGGTGTTTCTTCTAAGTTCTACTCATCTCATTTACAAAATAGAATTAGGCATGGTGAAGTGGTTGAGCAGATTAAATGAGTGGAGAATTTTGTGGGGGGTGAAAGAGTAAAGAATGATACCCAGATTTTTGCATGTGATGATGCATTTTGTTAGATGGGTGTTTGTGCACAGGAAACTCAAGAAGTACAGGTTGTGATGGAAAGATAGGTTCATGTTCTAAACATTGTGAGCATTACTATTTGGGGGAAATTCTAAGACAATATACTTAAGGGCTAAATTGAAGAAAATTAAGAGTCCAAATGTGGCTGATGTCCAAATGGAAGAAAACGGTATTTTTTTCTAGTACTTAGGAAGCCTCTGTGGGTTTTGAAGACTAGATAGGATTTGGTGGAAAGCATGAAAAAAGAGATTCCTTCAACCTAAGGACATCAACTCCTCAAAGATGTATGTTCCATGGCTCAGCATGGAATATACATACCCTCCAGTGATCTCCAAATGATCTCATGTGCTGAGGGGGTCCCTTTCCTAGACTCCAGCACCTATGTTCCGATCCACTTTGGTCCAACCCCATCCTCAAAGTCCTAGGTAGGAGAGAAAGGACTCTGAGATTACTCTATATTCTGTAGCATTCCACGCATCCTCCCAGGACTGAGGTATCGTGGTGAGGTAGAGGTGCAGGCAGGATAAAGATGAGAAACAGCACTTGGGGGAACTGTTTATTTTAAAAGTTAAGCTTTGATTTGAAGTCATTACATTGTCTGAAAATTTTTCAGTATTTTCTTGAGAAATCACTTGGGATTTGGGAAGATAAAAGGGAAGAGATCATCATCTTTCTTTGCCCAATTAAAAAACAAAAGCAAAAACAGTTCACATAACCATAAAATGTTGAGAGGCAGCAGCATACGACGTATGTTCTACAGAAGTGGCTCTCAAACTTTTTTGTCTCAAGACCTATTTACTCTTAAAAATAATTGCAGGCTCTGTAGAGTTCTGCTTATAGTTACATTTACCGACATTTACATTTATATTTATAGTAAACTTACTATAAATATATTTTACACTTATAGTAAATATATTTACTATATTGGAAATTAAGACAGAAATGTTTTGAATATTTGCTTATTGATTCATTTAAAATACAAACACTTTGTTCACATAAATAAAATTTCTTATTAAAGAAAACCTATATTTCTCAAGCCAAAAAATAAAAATAGGTGGGGAAAATGGTATCCATTTATATTTTTGTACATCTTTAATGTCAGGCTTCATAGAAAATGGCTGGATTCTCATATCTCCTTCTGCATTTAATCTGTTGCAATAATACAATTAATATTATGTAGCCTCTCAAAATTCTACTATAAGCTCATGAGAGGAGAGTGGAAAAAACAATGTCTTAATATACTAAGGATAGCTTTGACCTCCTAGCCCTCCTGAAAGAGTCTCGAGGTACCTCTGGAGTCCATGGCCCACACTTTGCGAACTGCTGTTCTACAGCGTATCAGATTCTAGAATCAGACGGTCCTAGGTTCAAAACCCCAGCTGTGTAACCCGAAGCAAGTTAATCTACCTCTCTAGACCTTCATTTTCCCCATTTTAAATTAGGAAGATAAACTATTAATTAACCTCATAGGATTCAGGGGAGACTTAAGGATTGAAATAATGCATGTGAAAATCCAGAGCCCAATGCTAGGCATATAGTAACGGAGATCATCCAATTCTGGTCTATCTATAAATGGCTGAGGACCTGGGGCCCCAGAGATGAAGTCACTTGCCTGAGGTCACACTCAATAGATGTTGGCTCCCCTTCTTCCAGATCCTGTGCAGGATTTATACTTGGGTTTTGCTGTGCCCATCTGCCACGGGCTGCCTGGACCATTGGATTTTTAAGTGGGTCATCTTCAGTCCCCTCATGGTGGCAGGAGGGAGCAGAGCCCTCATATGAGGCGAGGAGAAAGAGCTATCCTAGACATTAACAGCCGGGGGTGTGGCCATCTTCCCAAAGCCCTGTTTTCATAACGTGACTATGTCCTGGTCTCCACTCCACTCCCTGACTCCTCTTGCTGCCTTCTAAGACCCATCTCCAGCACTGTTTTCCACTGGTCCCCATCTGCACTCTCCTTTTCTTCTGGGGCCCCCACAGCCTCACTCATACTATCCTCCTGGCTTTATATGCCCTACATTCGCCCTATTGCTATGAGAATTAAATAACAAAAGGGGGGTATAAAGTGTTTGGTATTACAGCTGGCACATGGCTACATTCAGTGTTAATTGCTGTTAAATCCATCACCAGCCCCACCTCTTCTATTAATTTTCTCTGACTGGTCTTATTGCATTGACTTCTCCCATTTGACTAGACCTACTGCCAACCTTATTTAGATCTCTTACTGAACAAAGTATCAGAATAAGTGTTCTTGAATCAACCCTCCCTCCCCCAAAAAAGGCAAGGGATAAAATGCTCCCTAGTCAAAAGACACATCTCTGAGGCGGCTATAGAAATACAAAGACTATTTTGTTCTCTGCCTTGAAAAACATTCTTATTTGGACGTTCGGAAGAACAACAACTTCTGTTGTTGATGTGCTTTACTTTTTTAAAGGTATTAAAATTATTACATTTGACAATTATGGTTTTAATCCCATTTTATCTATGAAGGCACCAAGTTAGAGAAATTCAAATGGCTTGTGCAAGAACCCACAGAAAGTCACTCATCCTGTAACCAGCAGTGTAACTAGCAATTGAGTTTCCAGACTTTCTGTGTAGGGGCTTGGCCAAATGAAGGATGCCTCTGCTTAGGAATCAAACATCTGTCCTGAATATTTTTTATTGGAAGGAAACAAAATGGAAGAGAAAGAGCTTGGTCAAATGGTTGTGCTGTCTTTTTATTCCCTTCCAAGAAATAGTATCTAGCAATACCCAGGGATATCATCCTCAATGCTCTTGCCCTTATCTGATCCATTATCCAAAGATCCTAGACCCTGATGGACACAGTTCACTTTGGCTCTGGGGTCCAACCACAGAGGTACCAGTGTGCACATTGGCAGCAAACAGAATCAGCACCTTGGGAACGTGAAGGAACAGATATCATACTGTCTGTACCTCTGCTTTCCTAAAACTCTCCAGACAGTAGAAGAAACTTGCTGGGACTACAAGCATGAAAGAGGAGGGCCATGGACGGAATGAAAATGTCGTAAAACTGGATTGTGGGATGGTTGCACAAATATATATGCTTACTAAAAATCATTGAATCGTACACTTAAAATGGGTGATATTTATGGAGGGTAAATTATACCTCAATAAAGCTGTTGAGAGAGACAAGTAGACAGAAACAAGAGACAGAGACAGAGGAAAGAAGTGACGAGGAGTAATATAAGAACTCAGAACTCAAATATTCGTAGGCCTGAAGATGAATATCCATTTTTTTCCCAGGATCAACTGGCAAAAAGTAAACCTCATGGCTACAAACTACTGAAAAATAACACATTTTCTCTTTTCCCTCATTTCTGGAAACAGACATAAATGTGACTGTGAATGCCAGCTTTATCTCTTCGGATAGTGTGATTTATAAGTCAAATGACTGCCGGAGTAGCACTTGTGAAGGCCTCGACCTACTCCGGGAAATTTCAGTAAGTAAATGCTTTTGTAGGTAGAGCTCACACTTCTTAGCAAGGTCTCAGTGTGAAACTTGAGGACCTGTCCATGACCATCTCGTATGTCACCTCTAGTCACATAGCTGAGTGCTTTGCAGAGAGGGTAATCTGACTTCAGCCCCATATATTTTCCAAGTGATGAGGGCCTTCTGGGAATCCAGGAAAGTGAGGAGAACCCTCTATGTTCTATTTGTACACTTTCAGTGTTACGGAGGGGAATTCTTTTTGTTTTAAATTGTCTTCAAAACCTTTTTTTTAAAATATTTTTATTTTTTATTATTTTTAAAAGATTTATTTATTTTATTATTATTTTTTTATTATGTTATGTTAGTCACCATACAGCACATCATTAGTTTTTGATGTAGTGTTCCATGACTTCAAAACTTTTTCTTCAAAACTTTTAAAAATTTAAATGTTGGCATTAACTGGTTTTCTTTTGTGCCCCTCGGGAAGTACCTGAGGTATTCCAAAGCCCTACACCAGAGGTCTCTGTTTCAAGTCGTCACCCTATATGGGGCCACAGGTTAATGGCTTCAGGGCTGAATCTGAAACCTAAATTTTAAAGTAGTAACTGTAATGTTAAAGGATAGAAATGGGAAGGGAGAGCTTCTTGCCTACTCCCTCCTCCCAACTCCCAACCCCAGCCAGGGCTTTCTGGAGTGAAAGAATGTTCCAAGCTCTCTAGAGGCAGGTAGATGTGCAAGAAGCCTTTTTACCACCGAAACCCAAAAAAAGGCTCTCCTAGAAGCAGAATTCTAGGCGTAGAACCACGACTTGAAAGCCTTAATCAATAGCATCACCCGGACCAGACAAGTCAGCTCATATCAGGAAGAATGACTGATTACTGCAGTCATTCTCAGTCTTGGGAGGGCCAAGAGTGAGCAAGGGGAGTTTAACAGACTCTACTTTATGATGCCAGGAGTGTGTACTTCGTCCCTCCACCTCTACAGACAGAGGTATACCCTGGTTTTCTAAAGCCAGGGATGGGATGTTCCTAATCACGTTCTTTTTGAGAAACAGTACGAGACACCATCTATAATCACCTGGATGGTCACATTGCACTTCGTTCTCTTTAGCCCTGTTTTGTAGCTCTCCTTAAAACTGCAACATGCCCTCTTCCCCCAAAGCACCTCCAAGTCTAGTCTCCCCACAGTTTGGCCCACAGGTATTGCTCACATTACAGTCTGTCAGTCCTTCTTCCCCCACTCTGCATCCTCCTTTTGACAAAGAATCCAAGTTCACCCTCAGCAGAATCTCCTTCTCTCCCCCTGCAACATCGTCACTTTCTCAGACTTCTTTATCCCTTAGCGCCCCTTGCCCAGCCCAAGGAACATGTTTTGCTCCTTTCTTGAGAAGCCCACCTTCAAATTTTCTAGGACCCTTTTCCCTTGCCACTTCTTTCCTGTCCATTTATTCATTGTTTTCATTTTATTTTTAATTTTTTAAAGCTTCTATTTATTTGGGAGAGAGAGTGAGAGAGGCCCCCCACTGAGCAGGAAGCTTGATGTGGGACTTGATCCCAGAACCCCGGGATCATGACCTGAGTCAAAGGCAGATGCTTAACCAACTGAGCCATCCAGGCGCCCCCATTGTTTTCATTTTAGAGATTCATTTTTCTTTCCTTTTTTTTTCCTACAGAAAAAAAAACAAATGGGTTGTGTCCTCGTGGGACCCTCATGTACATACTCCACCTTCCAGATGTAGTAAGTAATTTGGTTTGTTGTTGCTTTAATGCCACCGTAAGTTGAAGTCAGGGCATGATACCACTATTTAAATGATTTACCAAACAGCGGTCTAGTCAAGGTAACCCAGTCAGGGGTGTTGGGGCCCTCGTATTGTGCTCCTTCTCCATAAGTGTCATTCTCATATCCAGGGAGCTCAACCCTTGCTTACCGTGGGGTGAATGACCATAGCTGTTCAGGGGTTATTAACATCTGAGCCTGAGAGGCAACACGGGATAGGTAAAAAGTTCGAGTCCTGGCAGGAGACAGAGAAGACAATGAACTTGGGTAATCTGAGGAGTTTAATAAAGGAAATCTTCACTAAAGTATGAGCAGAGTATATGGAAACACACAGGAAAGCTACAGCACTCAGGGGATAGGCAGGGCTCTGTTCTATTCCTTAGGTCTGAGGAATAAGCAAAGTAGCAAGGTACTTACTTCACAGCATTGAGGATTATATAATTAACATATGAAAGTACCTTGCCCAGTGCCCTTATCAGCTTAGGAAAAAAACGCTTCCAATACATTCCACAGTAAAAATATTTCTCTGCCTTTGGGAAAATCACCCTCATCCCTTCCATTCATTTCACTCTGTAATTCTCATCACCACAAAACATTTTGTTCTGCCAGATCACACCTTCCCCAAATCAAAATCCCTCTTCCATGCCTTTCTTTCATTTGCTCAGTCTTCCCCTGAATCAAGGATCACCTTTGACTACACAGAGAAAACTATGCTGCTCTTGCAATAGATTTTGGAAAAGATAAAATTAGATTTCTGAAATTTCTGTTGCAAAATCTGCTTCTGGCACCTCCTCCCAGCTGTACAAACACACTCAGGTGTTCAGACCCACTAGGTGGCACGGACACACCACAGAAGCACTTTCTCAGCTCATCTTCTAAACCAAAATACAGGCAAATTCAGACTCTTACTCCTCCTTGCACTCATTCCCAATTGTTGTCTTTTTTGACCACTTATTGATTTGCTGTAGAATCGGAAGGTGCTCGGAGGGAAAGGAGGAGCAGGAAAATTGATCCACTATTTGTGAGGACCTTCCATGTGCAGAGAAGTATTTTGGTTTTGTCAGAGTAGAGAGCATTAAGTAAAACACAGCCCCTACCCAGTGAAATAGAGGTGACAAGAGTCCTGGGGACCAGTACAAGACAGAGTACAACACACTCCGTTGAAGAAACACAAGCTGCTGTGGGGTGCACAGAAGGAAAGGGCCCCCACTGGTTGGGAGAGTAGAGCTCAGGAGGGGAAGAAGGACTTCATGTACGAGATGGTATATGAGTTGAGTGTTGAAGAACAGGTGAAATGTTGGGCGCCTGGGTGGCTCAGTTGGTTAAGCGACTGCCTTCGTCTCAGGTCATGATCCTGGAGTCCCAGGATCGAGTCCCACATCGGGCTCCCTGCTCATCAGGGAGTCTGCCTCTCTCTCTGACCCTCCCCACTCTCATGCTCTCTCTCTATCTCATTCTCTCTCTCAAATAAATAAATAAAATCTTTAAAAAAAAAAAAAAAAAAAGAACAGGTGAAATGTTAATGGGTAGAGATGAGGGCTTAAGCATCCCAGCAGGCAGAGGGAGAAGCATGTATAAAAGCAAAGAAGCAGGGGCGCCTGGGTGGCTCAGTCGTTAAGCATCTGCCTTCGGCTCAGGTCATGATCTCAGGGTCCTGGGATCGAGCCCCACATCGGGCTCCCTGCTCCTCGGGAAGCCTGCCTCTCCCTCTCCCACTCCCCCTGCTTATGTTCCTTCTCTCGCTTTGTCTCTCTCTGTCAAATAAATAAATAAAATCTTTATTAAAAAAAACAAAGAAGCAGAGAAGTGTAGAAATTTTGTGAAAGTCTGTATTAGCTGGAGTGCAGGAGATGAGCAGGGGAATAAGAGAGAGAAAACTGGAAATATGAAGTAGGGCTGTATTTGGGAGGTCATGAGTTCAGGTGAGGGAAGTGTATTTAATTAGATTTGCATCGGGAGCAATTAAGATTATGCAGAGAAGTGCCATGAGAAGCGGCTCAACTTGGGGAAGAATAAGTGTCAACACTGTACAGGAAGGACTGGAGCCCACAGGAGACACAGATGGAGAACATCATCAGGGGAGGAGGAGAGCTGAACTAGCATGCAAGCAGTCGACGTGGAAAAGAAGGATAGCCTTTAAAGATATTTAAGGGTAGAATCAATAGCATTTGATAACTGGATGTTGGAGTGAGGGATGGAAAGCAGACAAAAAACACTAAAAGAAATAGGGAAATAAGAATAAGGAACAATTTTGAGAAATAAAAATAAAAGATACATTTGACCATGAACATGGGGAGTCGGAGATGCAAGCAGGACACTTAGTGAAACCCTTCAGTGTAGAGCTCAAGATAGAAAAGGGGGTGCTGCTTTGCTTCCTTTATCAAGTGCGCATTGAGGGCCTACCTATGACCCCAAAGGACTGGAGATATGGAGGTGAACAAGCGAGCCATGATCCCTGCCTTCATGGAGCTTGCAGTCTAGTGGAAGAGACAGATATTAAACACATACCCACTTCAGGTATCAATGAGAAGTTCTCATGGATAAAGGGATATTTAATACAGAATCTGATGGATGAGTAAGAGCCGGCCCGGCAAAAAGGCAAGGGGAAAAGCATTTCTGGCATATGTCAAGGCCCCGATGGAGAATAAAATTGAAATGTTTAAGGAACCACAAGAAGATCCATGTGCTAAACAGGGAAGGAAAATTGTAAAATCATCAGGTGATGTGTATCTCAAAGTAGTACATAGAAGAGTCAGAAGTAAGGCAGTGCACTGAGGGAAGAGTATGGAGGACATCTTTTGGGCATTACAACATCTGTGGTAGTTGTGGTGGCCATCCTCTGTTTCCTTAGCCCTACTCCCCAAAGGCATATGTCCCAGCTTAGATGCTATGACAACTCATTTTAGAATAAATCGAAGTAACCAAGCCACCACGTATACATAAAAATACCCAGAGTATCTTAAAACATAACATATGCTCGATAAATATTGTTTTAAAATTTACCTGTGTGGAAGGGACACCTATTTAAGGTAGAAACCTGCTTGAACGGCCCTATTTCATGCTTACCATTTATTACCAACCACAGGCTGAAACAGGTTAAAGAGGAATCGTATTTGTGCTACTTAAATTAATCCTGACATTGGTTTCTTTCTCACCTCTTGGCATAGCCTTGACACAGATTTGAACTACCCCATGATTTCAGCTGGGAGTTTTGGATTGTCATGTGACTACAAAGAGACTTTAACCAGGTTAATGTCTCCAGCTAGGAAGCTGATGTACTTCTTGGTTAACTTTTGGAAGGTCAATAACTTGCCATTCAAAGATTATTCCTGGAACACTGCATATGTTTTCAAGAACGGCACCGAGACTGAAGACTGTTTCTGGTAAGCAGGAGGCACTTGCCATAGAGAGAAGCCACAGAATCCTGGCAGGTTATAATCAGACGCACCTTCCATCTATAAAAGCACTGGGAATGGACACCAGCCCACTTTCTTACACACATGAAAGCGAAGGGGCCAAAGGAAACAGTATAAATGTAATCGGCATGTATGATAGTTGCAACACTCTGGTTTTCAAAGTACTTTTACATTACTTTTATTGATTCCTTACAGTAAATCCTCTAAAGAAAAGAGAACAAGTACTATGATCTCCATTTTGCAGATAAGGACAATGAAAACCAGTGGTTACTGCTTTCACATTACTGTGCAAGATACAATACCAGAGAATATGCATTCTGCCAACACCTACCACTAGTTAGAAATAATTTTTCTCTCTCAGTTTTTCAGAGGACTAAGTGGGGTGGGAGGAGAACGGGACATTGGTCACCATGGCTAAAATAAAATTACAAGGTTCACACAACTCCAGAAGAGGTAGCAGAGAGAATCTTCTGGTTGGGTTACCGCCTGCACCACCAGGATGCTGCTTAGCTCTGCAGTCTCTTTCCACCCAAGTATGCAAAAGACTCAGGGTACCACTGGAACACACATCTAGGGAATGGCAAGAATCAATCCTAAGGTCTTGTCCTAGAAACTTCGGGGTGAACTTAGAACCCAAAGAAGTCCATTTCACTGGGAGGATAAAAGATTCCTATCAACTCTGAATTTTTTTACTATAGACTCAAAGGTTTCAACTTATCTGTGATAATGGGGTTTATAGAGCAGAGTGGCCTTCCTCCTGCATAGAGCAGGAAGCCATTATAAGGGACCTGCCAAATGTCTACCATTTGTATAGATACATGAAGATTCCCTAAAACTTCTCCTATACTTTTACTAAACTAGATGTCCGCAATCCAGACCACTGATATCATTGTATGTATTATCTGTTGTGTTGATAGTGGAAATGAATTTTAGATGAACAAGTTCCAGGAAAAGATCTGTAAACAAGGAGCAAACAACATGGAAGGCCATGAAGAAACTAAGCTGGTTTCTTAGAGTTTCTCTTTTATCTGCTCTAGGTACCTCAATGCTCTGGAGGCTGGAGTGTCCTATTTTTCTCAGGAACTTAGCTTCAAGGAAACATTGAGGGGAAATGACCAGTTTCAGGGTATCTTAATGAACCAGAACAGGAAAAGCAACGGTAAGGAGACATGGAGATAATTTTTTGCCAACTTCTTCCTCACAACTACCATGTTTTTATGAGTTGTTTTGACAGATCTACCACCACAGAGCTGTCATCATTGCCTCCGTGTATTTTGTTCACTTGGGGAGATCTAGAGTTGCATGCAACTCCATCAGATTGTTCTTCCTGTTGATTAAAACCCTATCCTATGAGAGAAAGGAGAAAGGTAATTAAACATAATGTGAAAGTAATGATGAAAACCTAGCCTTCATAAATCAAAATGATATCATGACCCACCATCCATAAACTGCTTTTTAAGTTGACTTCAGCGCAAGCTGTTATTGGATTTGTGACTAATCCTCACACATTCTGAGCCCTGGTCCCATGATGACCAAGAGGATATGTTTATTGATATCTGGCCTCAATTAAAATCACAAGGTTAGCAGATCATCTCACTTTCCTCTGTCCCTGTATCTCACAGGCCCAGTGATCTCCCAGTTATAGGTCAAGTATGGGATAAAATCATCCTTACTATGTCATGAGGTGATTTGTTTCACTTTCCAAGGGTTCTCTTTACAAATAAGAATATATCAGGAGTAAAGGAATCAATAGTGAACCTTTCCTACGAGGGAAGGTGCTTGCTTGGCAGGAATTCCTAGTATGACTCAAATCATCATCTGTCATTATTAAGCATTTCCCATATTAAGAACCTTCCATGTACAAAACATTGCCAAGATGTGGGGAGAAAAAGAAGTATAAGTGTCCCTTAAAAGAAGTATTGATGTCCCTAAGCTGCTTTTGACAATTCAATTGAACAACATAGTATATAAAAAGATCCAATGAAGTGTCCCCCAACTCCTTTTTCTCATAGCATGCATTTGAAAAATCTGGTGGTGAAGAGTAGTAAAGCTCACAGAATCAGATTGGACTCTGCCACTGAAATCCCTAAGACTGAGTTCTGAGTTAAGAGGCTACAAACAAAGCCCAAGGAAAGTTGCTTAGGAACACTACATAAATTCTCACATTCACTTGACTATATCTTTTTCAACCACTTCACAATTGGTAAGGTGCACTTCACTTATCAATGAAAATAGTTTTTGTAACTACTCCAACCTGGTAAAATGGAATAAACACTGAACCGGATTCATAAACTTGAAAATTAGGGCTCCGCCATTGACTCGTTTTTAACCTTTGACATCTTGGCTTCCGGTCTCCTTAACTCAATAAAATTAAGGGAATGGACCAGAAGATTCTCTTTAAGATCCTACACAGCTCTACTCTGACTCTACACCTGTAAACAAAACTAAACTAAACTAAACTAAAAGCAGAAGACAGAGTAATTGAAGAATTGACGTTCATCTTAAAACATAAATGTAGCATGGACACACTGGGTTCATATTCAGGTACCTGGTTCCCACCTGTTTTTATGTAGACCGTTGTGTATTTCCCTCCTTGTCTTGTTCTCTCTCCTCCAGTGATTGTTATGTGTGGTACACCAAGCGTCATCGGCAACCTCAAGGGGGACAGGGCAGTGGCTGAAGACATTGTGATTATTCTAGTGGATCTATTCAAGTATGTACAATATTTGAAAGAACTCTCCTCTTTTCAGAAAAGAAAGACTCCCAGGATTTCCAGAAGATGCATTCTCTTTTCTCTTGCTTCGCACAGACTCACATAGGGTTCAGTATGATAATATTTTAATCAATGTTTTATTCTTTCATCACACCCTCATTTTTATTTAATTAATTGTAGCCTTAGCAGACATGCCTACCTTTGACATCATTATCAGGTCTAAAACAGAATTGTTATGACCCATTAAACCCACATGTCCATCCATCTACAGGGACTCTGGTCTCCAGCCTGATTTTAAGGTATTTTTCTAGGCAGTGATAAATCAACTAACAACCCAACAGCATTATTTTTGAGACTGTGGGCCATATCTGTGCCTTCTATCGCTAATGGCCTTTGATCCAAGATGATTTTTCCTTTGCCACCTTTGGTAAGAAGAAAGTTCTAGTTAAGTGAGTTTGTTTTTTGGCCCTCTGTGGTACAACCACAGTGGTGATTTTATCCTCTGTAATTCTCTGGAACTAAGGAGAGAAAATTCTGGAGAATACAAACTCCTTCCCTTCTTTCCTTCCTTCCTCCCTCCCTCCCTCCCTTCCTTCCTTCCTTCCTTCCTCTCTCTCTTTCTTTCCTTATAATTCAATTTTTATTTTTTTAAATTAGAGTATAATTAACAGTGTTAAATTTTACCACTCATCTTCTAATATGGTTGGAGACCCCACAAACCATACCAAGCTAGTATCTGAGTCAGAGTAAGCGTATAGAAGGTGTCGCTGATGCACCTGTGCCCCTTGCCCCATCAGCTAGATCATACGACCTCAATTATCTGACTACATCATTAATCATTACCCGTCTGTACTCAGACGGGATACTGTTACTGCACTGATATCTCCCATACGTGCCTAGTCATTTCACCCACCCTCTATGTACTTGTCACAGTGTTAAGAGGAATAAAGCACAGGAACTGCAGGCCTATTTGACTAGGCCTTCACGTAGATAATCTAATCAATCAACTTAGCCTTTTAGCTGTAAAATACAGGAAAGAGGACAAAGTTCTCAATATTTCATTCCTACAACCGCATTGACAGCTGTGTAGCCAGGTTGGTGTAATCTTACTTTTAGCAAATCCTCAACCAACTGCCAAAGTGTTAGCATTCCTTTGTCACTGTTCTCAAAGGACACCTGGCTATGTTTGGGGAAGATCATGAGATTCATTTGAAAGTTGACATTAACTGGGTTTCAAGTTCTAGTTCTGACACTTCGGTTCATTTGACTTTTTTTTTTTTTTTGACAGTTGATTAATTTCTTTTATTTCTTGGGTTTCCCAAATCACACCTTCTCAGTTAAACAGTTTTTTAAAAAGCTATTCATCTGGGGTTCATTTGACTCTTGGGTGTTACTTAGAATCTTGAGATTAAAACTTCTCTTTTGTAAAATGAGAATAAAGAGGCCCACTTCATAGGAGTGCTTTTAGGATTAGATGTGATAATATGAGCAAACTATTCAACCTAGTCCTCAGGGCATAGATGTGTTCACCTACTGTTTGAATAGTAAATGATGGTTATCCTAGTGATAGCAGTTCAAACATGTTAAATTCGTTGCATTTTAAAACACTCAAATGATTTGGAAGTTTAGAAACTCTATGACTTGCGGCACAATCTTAGACGGTATTGAAGGTCCACAATGGGCCAACTCTCACCTAGGATTGAGGATACACAATGAATACACTAATGTCAAGGAGCTTACAGTGTTAGAGAAAATGTTTAGTCTTTTCATACTTAGTTTCACCATAAATTTAATTAATAAAATTTCTCTGTATCCTATCCCAATATATCCAAACTATTATGAGCTCATAAAGAAAAGAAAGTTTCCACGTATAAACAAAAAGTCAGTAAGCCTTGAAAGCAAGCATTAGCTCACATGTCCAGAGCCCAAAAAAACCTCCCTCAAAGAAGTCTCTGTGATCTGATCTTCCTTTCCGCTCATGGATGTGAACCATAGCCCTCTTACTCAACTTAGCATCTTATATGACAATAAACCTATCCGGGGAAGTAGAAGGTTTTCCAGGTTACTGGGAAAAAAAAAAAAAAAGATGTTTTCAACTATTTCAACACCTAGAAGGTGTTGCTGGTGCACCTGTGCCCCTTACCCCATCAGCTAGATCATACGACCTCAACTATCTGACTACATCATTAATCATTACCCGTCTGTACTTAGACGGGATACTGTTACTGCACTGATATCTCCCATATTTGCCTAGTCATTTCACCCACACTCTGTGAGGTTTGTGGGAATTGCAGAAGCTCCATATGATTTTTGGAGGAATAAATTTTCATGAGGAATTTGTGCTTTTATTACAGTAACCACTACTTCATGGAAAATGTCACAGCCCCTGACTATATGAAAAATGTCCTCGTGCTGACATTGCCTCCTGGGAATTCCACCTCCATTAGCTCTTTCTCCAAGGGTTTATCAGAGGTAAGTTTCATGGTTATGTACTACTCTTTTTTTTGTCAAGGGTAAGATACTATTCTCCTATGTAGGACCCAAATTCTAAAACAACAATTGTTTTTTTTACTCCCATTCACTAAACAAATGTTAACTGAGACCAACTATGTGCAAGATTACTGATATTAAAATTCTTACTATAGGTCACTGTGCTGGGCTCTGGACCAACACAGCAATGCACGCTCTGTTACATCGGAATGGAAGTGACAATAGGGGAAGACAGGAAGAAGCCCCGCTAATTTAGGGAGGGTAGAAACTAAACAATGTAAAAAAAAATGAAGTTCCTTACACCTTAAAGCAACTTTCTGCTGTCACAGATATCAAAATTCTACCTTTAAAGATATATATTCCTAGGTTAAGACAATTGTCCCCTATTATAATTAAGTTGACCATTGTTTAAATTTGTCCACGAGAGTCTTAGCATCATATCTGGTTTAGCATTTATCCCAGAAAAAAGAACCTCTAACTGGACATTAAATCCTGGCCACCTTATTATAATGCAGGGACCCCTGACCCTAACACCACCTTGGGCTTTGTCAGTCACTGCACCTTAGGGTGACTAAATTCATCAGATGTATTCTGCCCTCAGAGTCAGTTGAGAGCCAGGTTTGGACTGGGAAGAGGAGGGAAGGAGCAGTCCTGAGACCATGAACAACCTTGGGATGGCAAGCCAGGCCCAAAGAGCTATAAGGGAAGTTGGGTACTTTGGGGAGTATCACAGTTTTTTCCCAGACTAGCAGTTCTAAACCCTCTGTTTTACAACCCTGCCAAAATTAGGAGCTGTAACCACTTTTGGGGTTGGGACTTAACTGGATTCTTTTGGTTTCATGAAATGATGATTTCAGCAAAAGACACTGAAACCAATGAGAGGCGTTTTCTTTTTTCTTTTTATATTTCTAGCAAATATACTTCTGGATGTAATATTCAGATATCACTCACCCAGCTGCTAGGCTCTGGCAAAAGTGTGATTCTTCACAGGTGGACGTTCTAAAATGCCCAAGCTGACAGAATTTACTTGGTCTCAGGGGGCATAAGACTTTTAATCCGCAGCCCAACTCTGTGAAGACCACCATGCAAGACGGTCAAGAACCGTCTTCAAAGCAAGTTCAATGGTATCATCCAATCAACTCTCTTCCTGCCCTATTCAGGGTGCTGAAGGGAAGAGAGTTGTTTTTACTGTTGTTCTCTTTTACTCTTTGTGAAAACATTACACTACAAGCAAACATTTTTTTCTATATAAAATCTCACAAGAATTATGACAATGCTGCATGCTGTTCTTCCTGATTGAAATAATAGATTTCGCCATCATGGGAAGAAAGTATAATTGCTTTTAGTTACTTCCCTAAGGGTAGTGTTCCAGGTTTATTGATTGCCAAGGAAAGGCAGAATTTTGACACAAGGCTAATAAAAGAGCCCTGACTCAAGGACATATTTTCCAAAAGACTTCTTTAATACCATCCCTACAATTCTCCTAACATCCCTTTACCTTTCCAGTTACTCTGCAGACCCCAAGAATGTTTTGCTCCAGGCTCAAGACCAGAATCTCTTTTTGGGAACTCATTTTAAGATTTTTCTTTCTCATTCAGGCAAAAAATAACTTTGCTCTTGCCTACTTGGATGGAATCTTGCTCTTTGGACACATACTGAAGAAATTTCTTGAAAATGGAGAAGCTGTTACCACCCCCAAATTTGCTCAGGCCTTCAGGAACCTCACTTTTGAAGGTACTGGTTTCCTAAGAGCAAACAACAACAGCAACAAAACTTAACTAACACTTTCTACAGAAAGCTAAAGACATTCAGGCTTTGTGGATGGACTTTGGGAAGCAAAGAGGGGGGTTGGCCATAGATAGATCCACAGCTAAATATCTTCAAACTTACTTGGAGGCAAATACCATTGAATACATTTGAGGGTTGCTGTTAGTGATATCTGGATATCGCTACCCAGTTTATGGGTAAAGCATACCCAGTTTATGCTTTAGGATTTCAGAATCTTTCCATATCAAAGAAAGAGCACATGGCTTGGACTTTGTACTTTGGACAAACTCATCACAGGGCATTTAGGGTGGCAATGTCCTGACTGTGCTTGGAGACTAGCAAGAAGAGAAATCTCTGCAGTTTGGTTTTGGTCCTTGCATATCTCCTTTCTATCCTTTAGGGATCTGGGACCCTGTGTTACCCCTCAAACTACCAGAACCTCTCATAACAATATCATCCCAAGGTTCCCAACACATGTTCCTGAGTGTGAAGTATGGTATCTTACTGTAATTTTGATTTGCCTCTCCCTAATGAATAGCAATATCAAGCACCTTTTCATGTGCTTATAGGCTATTTATATATGTTCTTTAGAAAGTGTCTCTTCAAGCCTTTGCCCCTTTTTGAATTGTTTGGATTTTTGTCTGGATATTATTGGCTAATCAGATATATGATTTGCAAATATTTTCTCCTATTTTGTGAGTTGCCTTTTTACTCTGTTGATAATGTCTTTGTGCACAAAGTTTTTAAATCTTCATGAAGTCCAATTTGCCTATTTTTTCACTGGTTGCCTCTACCCTTAGTATCATATCCAAGAAATCACTGCCAAATCCAATATCATAAAGCTTTTGAGCTGTGTTTTCTTCTAAAAGTTTTATACTTGTAGGTTTACATTTAGGTCATGATTGCATTTTGCGCTATGTGGATATTGAATTTTTCCAGCACCATTTGTTAAAGACTCTCTTTTCCCCCAGTGAATGGTCTTGTCAGGCTTAGAGAAAATCGTCTGACCATATATATAGGGTTGATTTCGGGACATCCTATTTTATTCCATTTGCATATACATCTGACTTTATGCCAGTACCATACTGTTTTGATTACTGTAGCTTTTTAGCAAGTTTTGAAATTAAGAAGTGAGTCCTTCAGCTTTGTTCTTCTTTTTCAAGATTGTCTTGGTTATTTTGGGGTTTTTTGAGATTCCATATGAATTTTAAGATGGCTTTTCCTATTTCTGCAAAAAAAAATAATTTTTTTGACAGAGATTGTGTTAAATCTGTGGACTGCTTTGGGTAATATAGATTTCTTGATGATGTTAAGTGTCCCAATACATAAACATGGGAGGTTTCCATTTATTTATATCTTCTCCAATTTCCTGCAGAAAAGCTTTGTAGTTTTTTTTGTACAAGTCTTTCATCTTGGCTAAGTCAGTTCTCAAATCTTTTATTCTTTTTGATGCTATCGTAAATGGAATTGTATTCTTTTTATTGAAATATAGTTGACACACAATGTCACCTTAGTTTCAGCTATATAACGTAGTGATTCCACAGTCTGTACTTTATCCTATGCCTACCACAAGTGTACCTAGCATCTGTCACCATAAAACCCTATTACAGTACCATTGACTATGTTCCCTATACCTTTGACTATACGTTGATTCTATTTCCTCTACCTTTTATCCCCATGACTTATTCATTCCATAAATGGAGACCTGTAACTACCACTGGAATTGTACTCTTAACATCCTTTTCTGAATGTTCATTGTTAGTTTATAGAAATGCAACTGATATTTGAGTGTTGACTTTGTATCCTGCCACTTTGCTGACCTCTTTTTTGGTGGAATCTTGAGAATTTTCAACATGTAAGATCATATCAGCTGTGAATTTTACTTCTTCCTTTCCAATTTGGATACCTTTTATTTTTTTCTTGCCTAAGTGCTCTGGCTAGGTATTCCAGTATTATGTTTAATAAAAGTTCCTTGCCTTGTTCCTGATCTTAGAGGAAAAGCTTTTAGTCTTTCACCATTAAGTATGATGTTTGCTATGGGTTATCCATAGACGGATTTTATTATGTTGAGCTAGTTTCCTTCTGTTCCTAGTTTGTTGTGTTTTATCACGAAAGCATATTGAATTTTGTAAAAAGCTTTCTCTTCATCAAATTGAAAAGATCATGCATTTTTTCCTTCATTCTTTTAATGTGGTATATTATATTTATCAACTTTTATATGTTGAACTATTCTTGCATTCCAGGAATAAATCTCTCTTGGTCATGATGAATACTTCTTTTAATATGCTGCTAAATTCTGTTTGCCAGTATTTTGTTGAAGACTTTCATATCAGTGTTTATTAGGGATATTGATGTGTAGTTTTCTTAGGGTCATTTTCTGGCTTTGGTATCAGAGTAATTCTGGCCATATAGAATGAATTCGGGAATGTTTCCTCCTCTTCAGGTTTTTTTTAAAAGTTTGAGAAGGATTGGTGTTAATTATTCTTTAAATATTTGTAGAGGGGCGCCTGGGTGTTGTAGTCAGTTGAGTGTCCAACTCTTGGTATCAGCTCAGGTTGTGATCTATTCCTCTCTTCCTTACTTCTGTCTTATTATTCTATCCATTATTGAAAGTGGAGTATTGAAATTTTCTTTTTTTTATTTTAAGATTTTATTTATTTCTTTGACAGAGACACAGCGAGAGAAGGAACACAAGCAGGGGGAGTGGGAGAGGGAGAAGCAGGCTTCCCGTGGAGCAGGGAGCCTGATGCGGGGCTCGCCTCGATCCCAGGACCCTGGGGTCATGACCTGAGCCAAAGGCAGACGCTTAAGAACTGAGCCACCCAGGCACCAGGAGTATTGAAATTTTCAACTATTATTGTAGAACTGTCCATTTCTCTGTTCAATTCTATCAATTTTTGCTTCATATATTTTGGTAGTCTGTTACTAGGTGCATAAATGTTTATAATTGTTATATCTTCTTGCTGTATTGAAACTTTTATTAATATATAGTGTCCTTTTTTGTCTCTTGTAAACTTTTTTGATTTAAAATCTATTTTGGAGGTGCCTGGGTGGCTCAGTCAGTTAAGCATCCAACTCTTGATTTCAGCTAAGGTCCTGATCTCATGAGTTGTGAGATCGAGCCCCACGTCAGGCTCCACGCTCAGCAGGGGGTCTGCTTGAAGATTCTTTCCCTCTGCCCCTCCCCCCACTTGCATGCGCACTCTCTCTCTAAAATAAATAAATCTATCTTAAAAAAATAAAGTCTCTTTTGTCTGATATTAGCATATGCAATATACTACTCTCTTTCAGTCACTCTCTTTTAGTTGCTATTTGCATAGAATATCCTTTTCCATCCTTTCTCTTTCAACCTATTTGTGTTTTTAAACCTACAGTGTATCTCTTATAGATATCATATAGAATCATTTTTTTAAAATACAATCTCCTAATCTCTATCCTTGATTGGAGAATTTAATCTATTTTATATTTAAAATAATTACTGATAGGGGAGATTTACTTTTATCATTTTGCTCTTTGTTGTCTATTGTCTTACAGCTTTTTGTCTCTGATTTTCTACATTATTGTCTTCTTTTGTGTGTAGTTGATTTATTTTGTAGTGAAATGTTTGAATTCCCATCTTATTGTTTTGTTTATATTCTTTAACTATTTTCTTTGTAGTTACTATGGATATTATAGTTAACACCCTAAGGTTATTACATTCTAATTTGACTTTATACCAGTTTAACTTCAATAATATCTGAAAACTGTACTCCTTTAATACTTCCATATACACCTCTTTCAGACACTGATGCAAATTGATGCAAAATTACATCTTTATATGTGTGTGTCCAAAAACAAACTAATGATGTTTTAAACATTAGTCTCTTAAATTATGCCAAAAACAAAATGTAAGGTTACAAACCAAAGTTACAATAATACCAGTTTTTAGACTAGTTTTTAAAAACACATTCATCTCTTAAATCATGTAGAAAACAAAAATTGGAATTACACGCCATTGTTATATTAATGTTAGATGTTATAACTGCCCATGTATTTGCCTTTACTGAGATCTTTATTTCTTCATAGGGCTTCAAGTTATTGTCCCGTGTCCTTTCACTTCAACCTATAGGACTACCTTTAGCATTTCTTGCAGGGCAAGTTCTGGTGGTTACAAACTCAGCTTTTGTTTATCTTGGAATGTCTTACTTTCCCCCTCACTTTTGACAGACAGGTTCACTGGATAAAGAATTCTTGGATGAGATGTGCCTGGGTGGCTCAGTTAGTTAAGCGACTGCCTTCGGCTCAGGTCATGATCCTGGAGTCCCGGGATCGAGTCCCGCATCGGGCTCCCTGCTCGGCAGGGAGTCTGCTTCTCCCTCTGACCCTCCTCCCTCTCATGCTCTCTGTCTCTCATTCTCTCTGTCTCAAATAAATAAATAAAATCTAAAAAAAAAAAAAAAAAGAATTCTTGGATGAAAGTGTTCCTTTTGGCATTTTGAGTATATCAGGCCAGTGCCTTCTGGATTCAAAAACTTCTAATGAGAAGCCTGCTAAAAATCTTATTGAGTATCTTTTACATGTGACAAATCACTTCTCTCTTGCTGCTTTCAAAATTCTGTCTTTTTTTTTTTTTTTACTTAAATTCAATTTAATTAGCATATAGTGTATTATTAGTTTCAGAGGTGGAATTCGGTGATTCGTCAGTTGCATACAACACCCAGTGCTAGTTATTTCAAATGCCCTCCTTAATGCCCACCACCCAGTTACCCATCACTCCACCCACCTCCCCTCCAGCAACCCTCAGTGTGTTTCCTATAGTTAAGAGTCTCTTATGGTTTGACTCCTTCTCAGTTTTCATCTTTATTTTTCCTTCCCTTCCCCAATGTTCATCTGTTTTGTTTCTTAAATTCCACATATGAGTGAAATCATATGGTATTTCTCTTTCTCTGACTGACTTATTTCACTTAACATAATACCCTCTAGTTCCACCCACATTGTTGCAAATGGCAAGTTTTCATTCTTTTTGATGTCTGGCTTTTGGCAGTTTGATTAGAATGTGTCTCAGTGTGGATCTCTTTGAATTCATCCTACTGGAGTTTGTTGAACTTCTTGGATACTTATATTCATGTATTTCATCAAATTTGAGAATTTTTGGCCATTATTTCTTCAGATATTCTCTCTACCCCTTTCTCTCTTCTTCTTCCGGGACTTCCACAGTGCATATGGTGGTCTGCTTGATGGTGTTACAGAGGCTCTGTTCACTTCACCTTTTTTTCTGTTCCTCAGACTTGATAATTTCCATTGTCCTATCTTCAAGTTCAGTGATTCTTTCTTCTGCCTGCTCAGATCTGCCTCTGAACCTCCCTAGTGAATTTTTCATTTCAGCTATTGTATTTTTCAGTTCTAGAATTTCCTCTTGGTTTCCTTTTTAGGTTTTCCCTCTCTTTATTGATATTTCCCTTTTGTTCATACATCATTTTCCTTACTTTATCTATCTCTTCTTTTAGTTCTTTGAGCATCTTTAAGACAGCTGTTTTAAAGCCTTTGTCTATTAGATCCACCATCAGTCTTTTTCAGGGATAATTTTTGTTGGTTTATTTCTTTTTTCTTTTGATTGGGTGACACTTTCCTGTTTCCTTGTCTGCCTTGTGATATTTTTGTTGAAAACCAGATATTTGAATTCTAATAATTTGAATCTAATAATCCTATAAATCACATGGTAAATGGGGAATTTTTACTAGTTTAGTACATATTCTTAGCAAAAACTTTTCACTAATAATTAGATTCAATTGGCTGATTTTATTTTCATCCTAACTGCAATGCAAAAATTTTCTCTTCTAACTAAATACTAAATAACATCTCTCTTAAAAATGTCCATCAGAGTGGGCGCCTGGGTGGCTCAGTCGGTTAAGCGACTGCCTTCGGCTCAGGTCATGATCCTGGAGTCCCGGGATCGAGTCCCGCATCGGGTTCCCTGCTCAGCGGGGAGGCTGCTTCTCCCTCTGACCCTCCTCCCTCTCGTGCTCTCTGTCTCTCATTCTCTCTCACACAAATAAATAAATAAAATCTTTAAAAAAAAAAAATGTCCATCAGAGATCTCAGGGCCAAGAGCCAATGGATATTCCCTCTGATTAGCTCATTAAGATAATTTTTCAGTAAAATAGAGCAATTTGAACCTATTTTATACTGTCTGTAAGGATCTAACTGGTTTTTCAGTCAAAAAGTCAAAAATAACCTCCAACTCTTTCTGATTTTGCCCTAGGGCATGCAGGTCCTGTGACTTTGGACGACTGTGGGGATATTGACAACACTATGGTGCTTCTGTATACTTCTGTGGAAACCAACAAAGTATGTCTGACTTCTTATCAGGAACTTGGGGTTAAGTGACTAGGTGAGGAAGGATAACTACAAGGCGAGTGATAGCAAAGGAATTAGAGAAGTTGTGTTTAAAATCTGCAAGTTATTTATTTCAGATTCACAATTATGACCTACTTAGGACTGTATTCTTTAAGCATTTTGACGCATACCTTATTTAGAACGTCCACACTCTATTGGCTGTATATAAAATACCCACCCAGAATACATTGATATAAAGACCAGACTATTGATGGGATACTAACGAGAGGATGACAGTGCTCTCCTAAGAATTGTTTATTCATTTCCACAGCTAAAAATTTCAATGAAACATTCTCTATTCTCTCCATCTGACTCATGAAAATCATTAATTGTGCTATCTTTCTGACACATATAAACAGTCCTATAATGTCATGCTCTTATTCATGTTATGTATCTCTTTTCTCCTCACCTACATATAGGTTCTTTAAAGAAAGGGAGTGGGTCTTACTTCTCTATGCCTCCAGTGCTTAGCTTCTTATATGGCATATAGTTGATGGCTGATCATCATTTAATTTAAAAACAAATCACCTGGGGCGCCTGGGTGGCTCATTCGTTAAGCATCTGCCTTCGGCTCAGGTCATGATCCCAGGGTCCTGGGATCGAGCCCCGCATTGGGCTCCCTGCTCCACGGGAAGCCTGTTTCTCCCTCTTCCTCTCCCCCTGCTTGTGATCCTGCTCTCACTGTGTCTCTCTCTGTCAAATAAATAAATAAAATCTTTAAAAAACAAAACAAAACAAAAAACAAATCACCTGTCTTTATGTCACCCAAAGTAGTGCCTATCACAAACTATGAAAGCCACTGTTCTGCCAACCAAATGGTCAGTAGAAAGTTTCTCTCTTTAAGATGTCATGTCCTGACATAACTAGGAATCTAAGAGAAAAAGTTTTCTTTTTCTTTTCTTTCTCATTTTTTCATGTGATTTTCCAATGTGATCATTATGACATCTTTAAGTCATATATTTAGTGTATATATTAACCCACTTTCTAAAAATATATCTGTAATAAAAATGTGGAAAGCTAGAGGAAAGATGTCCAGATTGAGAAAGTTAAACCAGAAATTTGAGGGCAACATTTCAAAAAAGTACTCCATAGTTTTCAGTTACTATAAAAAACTTGAAGTGTCATCAATGCTCCAGTTATTATAGTAATTATAAAGAGAACTCTACTCCTCTCTAAGTTATTTGTGCTGGGATGATGCTCTTGGAGAGAAGCAAATACATGTGGGAAGATCCTACATCAGCCTCATAACTGCTCTTCAATATGAAAAATGTTCTGTGCACTTATTCTCTCTGAAAGAAAATCTAGCTGAATTTTTCAATAAAGGCAAATCTAGTTGAATTTTTCAATAATCTAATGCCATCAGTTGTGCTGTATAATATGTACATATAGGGAAACCAGGGATTAATTCTCAAAACACAGGGATATAAATAAGTTATTCTATATCCGGAGGAAGTTTCAATAGAGATTCAATGTACTGTCTCCTAATATTAGGATATTTACTACCCTCAATATATGCAATTATAGATCATGCTTTCAAGTTAAAAGTATATTTCTAAAGATGTAAAACTTTTGTCCAGAAAGTTTTGAGGGAATGGTGTTGAATTTAGAAAGATGATCATTATATGCAGCAGTAATATAAGGATATATTAATATATCCTATCAGCAGATTGCTTGAAAAAGAAAACTTTTATCTTAGAAACCTAATTAGTATCATGTACAAGACAGCACATTAGAGCAAAAGGATAGAAGAGATTTGAAAATTATGTAATTGACAGAATTTAAATGTGAATTATTTCAGAGCCCCTTGACATGTATCAAAATGGATAATGAACGGATTTTAGCTGTAGTGCATTTTCTTAAGATATTATCTTCAGGGTGCCTGGGTGGCTCAGTTGGTTAAGCAACTGCCTTCAGCTCAGGTCATGATCCTGGAGTCCCAGGATCGAGTCCCGCATTGGGCTCCCTGCTCAGCAGGGAGTCTGCTTCTCCTTCTGACCCTCCCCCCTCTCATGCTCTCTCTATCTCATTCTCTCTCTCAAATAAATAAATAAAATCTTTAAAAAAAAAAAAAGATATTATCTTCAATAGCAACTTAATATTGTGGAAAACATTGGTACTTCACTTGCCATGTGACTTGGACCTAACCATTTAATTTCTTTTGGTCTCTATTTTAACATTTTTGTAATATGAGAGACTTGAACTGGTTCTCTAAAGACCCGAAGAATCTATGTTGGGTAGGAGTTACCAGTATGAGCATAAAGTACCCTATGGTCATAAAGAAACAAAAATAATTGACCCAGCTGGAGCTTAAATCTACTTTCATGCTGTGAACCAATAAATGGATGCCAACTAGCTAGCTCCTGCCTGCTAAACATTACCTGTTTCACTGAGAATTGTTACTATGAAATTCAGATGTCATGGGCAGGACAATCTCATCAGAAGTCATTCTAAAATGTCTTTTTCTGTTCATCCTTCTTCTTTTTCATGCCCTGACACAGTACACGGTTCTCTTGAGGTATGACACCCATGTAAATAAGACTACCCCAGAGATTAAGAACCCCATGTTCATCTGGATGAACCACAAACTTCCAAGTGATATCCCAGGCCAGGGTAAGAGATCCCTTAATCAGTTTTGTTTTTGTGAACTTGCTTTTCTGGTAAGGTAAGTACATTCAATGGTTTATGCAATTAGCCTGCGTTTTTATGTTTTCATTTGTTTTGTTTGTTGTCTGAATTAGATTTGCCAGGTTTGTAAAATGTGGGCTTTACTTCCCTGCCTAATGAATGATATTATAGTTTTGATTAAACACTGAAAATATCCCTATTCTAATGTAGCTATACCTCTTTTTAATGTGTCCTACCTAACCACTGACAAAAATTATCCTATAGAAAATTAGGTTTGACAACTGGCAAAATGAACACAGACACATGTATTCTTAATGCCACTGATTCCATTTTACTGCAATAAACTCAAAGTATACATATTTCAGCAAGGAACACAAGATGCCATCAGCCATCAGTCATCAGTGAGCATGGCTTCAGAAGTATCCCCCGTTTCCTCACCGGACACATACTTGGGTTATAATGATGGCTACTCACCTACTTAAGATGAGGTACTATCATGTCATGGAAAGCCCTACCATGACCAGGACTTCACCCATGCAACTTCCCATACAACCATATAACACTGGCCATCCCTGGACAGGACCAGCCAGGTATCTCCTGGGCAACAAGGTCTCAGGACAGTCTGGCTCAGCCAAGACTTATGACAATGAATAGTAAGTAATTTCACGTTACTAATCTATTTCTAGAGAAAGAAGTTTAAATTTGGACAAGCATTTATGCCCAAAGATGCAAAAAAAAAAAAATGTAGAAGCAACATTAATAAAATGATTTAGCAGATGATGATATATCCATAAATGGAGCATCATAAGCCAATTAAAATAATTATTTACAAAGAATTTTAAATGACATAGGAAAACTTATAAGGTAAATTAACAGGAAAATAAACAACTTTTTAATTTAATGAGATTCTAACTTTGTAAAACAATGTTAGAAATAGATTGTAAAGAAATATGCTAAAATGTTAACAGTGGTAGCTTCTGAGTAATAGGATCCTAGGAGTGGGTTTTTTTGTTTGTTTGGTTGGTTGAGATTTTATTTATTTATTTATTTGCTATTTTATGCTTTTTCTAATTTTCCAAATTTTTCCATAATGACTGTATTAATTTACCACTTTTAAATATTAAAAAATAAACTAGAAATATTTCTCTCCCAGCCCTGGTCTATTGCCAGAAACTGAGGTCGATATGACTTAAAGAGAAAAGTTCTGGTTTGATGCACTTCCTTGTGTTAATGTGTTGGATGCACTTGCTATGTTTTCAGTCCTCTTGTGTTCCATGAGTCAAATATGGTTAAAAATGACTCCTGTATTTTTATTCAGTAGCCATGAGCAGTTGACTAAAGCAAAGAAGCAAAGAGGGAAGTGGGAAGTGAGGTTCCCATTCTTCTAAACAATAAGCAATCCTGAACTGATTTCAGATTTACTGCTATCATTTTTTAAGTTTTTATTTTAATTCCAGTTAGTTAACATACAATGTTATATTAGTTTGAGGTGTTCAATATAGTGATTCAACACTTCAGTACATCCCCCTGTGCTTATCACAGCAAGTGCCCTCCTTACTCTCCATCACCTATTTCACCCATCCCCCCTACCTCCCTCCCCTCTGGTAACCATCAGATTGTTCTTTATAATTAAGAGTTTGTTTCTTGCTTTCTCTCTCTCTCTGTTTCTCTCTTATTTTTCCCCTTGGCTTGTTTATTTTGTTTCTTAAATTCCACATATGAGTGAAATCATATGGTATTTGTTTTTCTCTAACTTATTTCCCTTAGCATTATATTCTTTAGCTCCATCCATGCCATTGCAAATGGCAAGATTTCATTCTTTTTTATGGCTGAATAATATTCCATTAAATATATAAAGATGTGATGTATATAAATATATAAATATATATAAATATAAATATATATATCACATCTTCTTTATCCATTCTTCAGTCAATGGACACTTGGGCTGCTTCCATATCTTGGCTATTGTAAATAATGCTGCTATAAACATCAGGGTGCATGTATCCCTTTGAATTAGTGTTCTTGTATTCTTTGGGTAAATACCCAGTAGTGCGATTGCTGGATCATAGGGTATTTCTATTTTTAACTTTTTGAGGCACCTCCATACTGTTTTTCAGAGTGGCTGCACCAGTTTGCATTCCCACCAACAGTGTGTGAGTGTTCCCCTTTCTCCGCATCCTCGCCAACGCTTGTATCTTGTGTTGCTGATTTTAGTCATTCTGACAGGTGTGAGGTGGTATCTCCTGTAGTTTTGGCTTGCATTTCCCTGATGATAAGTGATTATGAGCAGCATCTTTTCATGTGTCTCTTGGTCATCTATATGTCTTCTATGGAGAAATATCTATTCGTGTCTTCTGCCCATGTTTAATTGGATTGTTTTTTCAGTGTTTTATAAGTTCTCAATATATTTTGGATACTAACCTTTTATTGGATATGTCATTGACAAATATCTTCTCCCATTCTGGAGATTGCTTTTTAGTTTTATTGATTGTTTCCTTCGCTGTGCAGATGTAGTCCCAATAGTTTATTTTTGCTTTTGTTTCCCTTGCCTGAGGAGACATATCTAGATAGAAGTTGCTATGACTGATGTCCAAGAAGTTACTGCCTGTGCTCTCTTCAAGGATTTTTGTGGTTTCAGATCTCATATTTAGGTCTTTAATCCTATCCCAAATAATAAAGTACCTAGGAATAAACCTAACCGAAGAGGTGAAAGACCTGTACTCTGAAAACTATAAAATACTGATGAAAGAAATTGAAGATGACACAAAGAAATGAAAAGACATTCCATGCTCACGTATTGGAAGAACAAATATTGTTAAAATTTCTATATTACCCAAAGCAATCTACACATTTAATGCAATCCCTATCAAAATACAAATAGCATTTTTCACAGAGCTAGACCAAACAATCTTAAAATTTGTATGGAACCACAAAAGACCCCCAATATCCAAAGCAGTCTTGAAAAAGAAAAGCAATGCTATCATTGCTTTTTAAAGTTGATTTCTTTTCATTAGCAAGATTTTTTTTAATTAAGCAATTTTTAAATAATTTTATGTATTTATTTGAGCTAGAGAGAGAGAGCACAAGTGGGGGAAGAGAGAGGGAGAAGCAGACTCCTCACTGAGCAGGGAGCAGACCCTGGGATCATGACCTGAGCTGAAGGCAGACACTTTTTAATTGTCTCTAGAACCATCTGCAAGCTTTGTACGTTTAAACCAAACTTACTTTTGAAATATATCTCTTTTCTTGTGGATTTCTGCAACTCTCTACTTCTTTCTTTTGCAACTTTTTGAATTACAATTATTTTTTCTTTTCCCTTAATTATAGTGACAATGTTAGTTTGTATTTTTAATATATTTCCTTAAGAGTTTGTAGATATTTTTTTATTCAACAGAAGGATCTGTTCTTTGTAAAATGCTCAACTTCTCAAAAAGCAATTTTTAAATGATTTTATGTATTTATTTGAGCGAGAGAGAGCACAAGTGGGGGTGGGGAGAGGGAGAAGCAGCCTCCTCACTGAGCAGGGAGCCCGAAGTGGGGCTCAATCTCAGGACGCTGGGATCACCTGAGCCGAAGGCAGACACCCAGGCACCCTTCAAAAAGTAATTTTTGAGAGAGCTCTCATTATTTACCTAAAAGAGATCACATTAAATATTCATGTTATATTATTCGTATTACAGGGACATTGTATCATTCTGAGCAACTTCACTTCATCCTCATTTAACCAGAAAATTCAGTTAGCCAGAGCTTTTCATTACTCGACTGTCCCTACATTTAATTTTAATCTTTATAAATAAAGTAACTCAATCTTTCAAATAGTATACAAATCAGATATTCATCTGGTCTTTTATCTGGGTACACCACTGCCCCCTAAGTAACAGAATGTCTCATCTGGAGGTAACACCATCACTGTCATTTCATTCATTCTACAAAGGTTTGCTAGTGCCAGGCAGTGTTCTCAGCACCTGGAACACAGCAATGGACAACGCACATGTGTTCCTGTTCCTCATCCACGCCAACATCATCTGCCTCCTGGGTTGTTACAATGACATCCACCTGACTTCCTGCTTCGGTCCTGCTTCCTGCCCACCTCCAGTCCAACCAACTTTGCCACCAGAATGAAAGCATGGATCCAGTCATATTGTCACACTATTGCTAACACTCAATTGGCAGCTCCCCTTTACCCATAAAGTCCAAAAGACTTATTATACCACAAAATGTCCATGATCTTCCTACTTCTCCAGCCTTATCTTTCTTCTTACCTGAAATCCCTTCCCCATTCCCTCAATTTCCACCTACTTCCTTAAAAAAAAAAGGAGGGGGAGATCTTGCAACTTCATGCCCCTCTGTCCTTAGTAATGCTACTACCTCTGATTAAAATGTATCACTCCCCCATACGACTGGTAAGCAGCCACTCATCTTCAACATTTAACTTGAATTTCATTTTTCTAAGCTTTTCCTTAGCCCCCCAGGAGGCTATTGATCTTGCCTACATCCCACCCGACTTCTAGCTTAGAATTTATTTGATACTTATAGGTTTACACATTTTTTAAAACCATACACTGTTTAAGTGTATGGTCTATTCTTTTTTTATTATTATTTAAATTCACTTAGCCAACATATACTACATCATTAGTTTCAGATGTAGAGTTCAATGATTCATCAGTTGCATAAAACACTCAGTGCTCATCACATCACATGCCCTCTTTAATGCCATCATCCAGTTACCTCATCCCCCACCACCTCCCCTCCAACAACCTTGTTTGTTTCCTATAGTTAAGAGTCTCTCATGGTTTGTCTCCCTCTCTGATTTCTTCCCATTCAGTTTTCCCTCCCTTCCCCAATGATCCTCTCTGCTGTTTATTACATTCCACATATCAGTGAAACCATATGACAATTGTCATTCTCTGATTGACTTATTTCACTCAGCATAATACCCTCCAGTTCCATCCACATCGATGTAAATGGTAAGATTTCACCCTTTTTGATTGCTGAGTAATATTCCATCATATATATATACCACACCTTCTTTATCCATTCATCTATCGATGGACACCTTGGCTCTTTCCATAGTTTGGCTATTGTGGACATTGCTGCTATGTAGGGGTGCAGGTGCCCCTTCAGATCACTACATTTGTATCTTTAGGGTAAATACCTAGTAGTACAATTGCTGGGTTATAGGGTAGCTCTATTTTTAACTTCTTGATGAACCTTCATACTGTTTTCCAGAGTGGCTGCACCAGCTTGCATTCCCACCAACAGTGTAGGAGGGTCCCCCTTTCTCCGCATCCTCGCCAACATTTGTTGTTTCCTGACTTGTTAATTTTAGCCATTCTGACTGGTGTGAGGTGGTATCTCATTGTGGTTTGGGGTCTATTCTTTATTCACTTCTGCCCAACAAAGTACCTTGCAAGGGATGAAAGAAGAAAGGAGGGACAATGAGATAACTATAAATCTGTTTCTACTCAGCACTTATCCACACTGCGTTAATTTTAGTCAATTTACTTCTCTAAGTGTGAGTTTCTTCCTTCTTCAGATGAGGAGATTTGTTAACTGATTCTAAGATTCTTTCCAACTATCATACCATATGACCTGGGGTTATAAACTCTTTCCACCATCACTGTGAATCTAATTAAATAGACTGTGATAACCACAGCAGCCACCAGAAGGCAGCAGAAGCTTAACGTTCGAACTATATAATACTGGGACTTGATAACTCAAGCAAAACTGAAAAGTATGTTGAATTAACCACCTCTATATTTAAATAGCATACAGCATATTTAAATATCATAAGTATGGGCGCCTGGGTGGCTCAGTTGGTTAAGCGACTGCCTTCGGCTCAGGTCATGATCCCAGGGTCCTGGGATCAAGTCCCGAATCAGGCTCCCTGCTCGGCGGGGAGCTTGCTTCTCCCTCTCCCTCTGCCTGCCGCTCCCCCTGCTTGTGCTCGCTCTCTTTCTGTCAAATAAATAAATTAAATCTTTAATAAATAAATAAATATCATAAGTATATTTAGTGCAGTGAGATGTTCATGCTGTGGGGGGTAGACAGGAATTGAGATGGGGAGGACCCAGCAGACGGAAGTCCCCCTAGTCCCTCCAATTCATGCTCTAGTCTATGGGATGTGTCATTTCAGTAGACTGATGAGTAGAATCGTTGATGGGTGAATTATATTTCTCATACCGATTTTGAGAGTGGTGGTAAGGAGTGATGATCACAGTAATAAACAGAATTCACATCGTCAGATATGCCCATCCAAATCCAAGATACTAATCTGTTTCTGCCCTGATGAGAACAGAAATCCAGAGCTCACATTTTCACTGTTAAAAATTTCCCTTAGCAGGAAACAAGATAAGCAGAAGTAAAGTCCTATGTTAGCAAAGCATAAATCCTTCAAAGTGACCCCTTATAGAAAGCATGGAGACATTTTTAGTGAAGAAAATTCGTGCATGTGATGTTAAAATCCAATAGTAAAAATATTCATAATGGAACGTGAGTATGCCTGGCCCCTCCTCTGTCAGCTCTGGTCTCTCAGTCACTTCTGCCTTTAGTTTGTTGCATATTTCTAAATAATATGCATATATTTCTTGATTCATAAGCTTTGGATGTTATCTGTTTATTTCTTGTATTGATAAAAGATTTAGTTCATCTTCACTAGCCCTACTTTTTTCTAACCTTTTCTCAAATTAGTTATATCTTTTTGTCAATACATTTATTGGGTGCCTTTGTAATTTTAATTAATATGCATAAGCTTCTAGTACTGTTCTACCAACTATATAAAAAACTTCATGGAGCGCCTGGGTGGCTCAGTCAGTTAAGCATCTTTCTTCGGCTCAGGTTATGATCCCGGAATTCTGGGATCGAACCCCACGTTGGGCTCCCTGCTCAGTAGGGAGTCTGATTCTCCCTCTCCCTCCACTCATTCTCTCTCTCTCAAATAAATAAATAAAATCTTAAAAAATAATAAAAATAAAAATAAAAACTTCTTGATTCCCAACTTGGTAAGATGAAGATGTTACCTTCCTGCTACCTTCCTACTACCTATCTATCTTTCCTACTACCTCCTTCCTACCTCCCAGATTCTCTGTATTTTTCTTTAATTTGTCATAGCTGATAATATTTATTTGGCAGTCATATAAACCCTCTGTCATTTACCTATAAGTTGATTCTATAAGTTGAAAATTAGTAACATTTTCATCATTATTATTTATATAAAGCTAATAGTACTCTATTGCTTAGAATCCATTCCATTTTTCCTTCTTGAACTCACTAACTTCCTATTCTAATCAATCCATCGTGGCATATACAAAACATGACTTTCTTGTACAGTTTTACTATTGTTGTTGTCCTTCTCAGTCGAGGCCTGTTCCTCTGCATATTCAGTTTCTGTTTCAAAGCTTCCTTGGGTTGGATCCACATTTTCCTGAATTCCACTTACCCTTCTGTCAGTCTCTTAAATTGCTTCATCTTTACAACTCCACCTACACACTTGTGCTCTAATAAATAAAATCACTTACATCCTTCACTGACTTCCATCAATGATTTTGTAGCACTTGCAGGCAATACTGTCATTTAATATTCCACAATGACTGGCTTTTCCTCTGATTGTGCTTGGTATTAAAAAATAGTTGACTCTGGAGCCCTGGGTGGCTCAGTCGGTTAAGCGTCCAACTTTTGATTTTGGCTCAGGTCATGATTCAGTGTTTTGAGATCAAGCCCCACGTCAGGCTCCACACTCAGCAAGTGGAGACTGCTTGTCTTTCTCCTTTCCCCCGCTTGCATGGTCTCTCTCTCTTTCTCTCTCTTAAATAAATAAATAATAAATAAAATCTTTTAAAAAAATAGTTGACTTTCTTCCTCTGTGAATCCTCCTTAGGTATATTGGTTTCAAGGACATCAGGTGGGTTTCCCACCAAAATTATTTGCATACTGGACACTATTTTATGTTCTTGTGATATTTGGTGATTCCCATAGAAACGCAGTATGCAGTCTATAAGGACCACTGAAATTAAACCACTTCCCCTGGCACATTCCAGGTAGTTTTCCTCAGAGACCACAGATACAGGACCTATATTACCAATGAAGGGATTAATAAAAGATAAAAATTTTTTTAAAAGGTCTCTCCTTTTCCCTCCTTCAAATGAGATTATATAACTAGAATCTTTGAAATGATTTTATTCTCTTTTCAAAGATCCTTACTAATGCATTTTTCACTCTTTTCTGCCACAGGCCCTCAAGTCCTGTTGATTGCAGTCTTCACCCTCACAGGAGCTGTGGTTCTGCTCCTGCTCATTGCTCTTCTGGTGCTGAGGTACCTACCACCCCCTTTGTCTTGCTGTGCTCATCATCCAAAGAGCGGGGGAGGGGAGAGGGAGAAGTCTGATGTCATCAATGATAATATACATCGACAAGAAGGTGTCTAGACAGATCTAAGATCATGAAGGCATTCTGCATCAAAGACTACATCGAGGGCAGAACAGTATTGAATGGATCAGTTAGAGACACCTGAACTCATATCTATCTCAGTTCTGTGACTTAATAGTTGTGCGGTTTTTAGTGTGTTATTACAGGTTACTTAACTTCAGTATCCTCATCTGAACTGTTGTGAGAACTTGAAATAAAGTGTGGATAGTGACTGCCATATAATAGGCATCCTATAGATGGAAACAGCTCTTCTGCTGTATTATTGGTATTTTGTGGGACATTTCAATCTCTATATTATATAGTGTTCAGGCTGGAAGAGTCTTTAGAAATCATCTACTTCACACCTCCCATTTTAGCCTGGGGAAAGAGACCCAGAAAACCAAATGGCTTGTCTGGAGTCACATCACCAGGTGGTTGTAGGGCCAAAACCAGCACTCAAGCCCTCTGACCATCAGTTCCATGGTTGTTCTACTCAATTTGGACAGATGAAGTGCCCAGCACAGTGTTAGACGCATACTGTATGCTCAGAAATATTTGTTGAATATATAAATGAATGCGTGAATACCACACTATGCTAATCTGTTATGTTAAACACATAAAACTTTCCATCCTATTATATTGTCAGGATCACCTCCATTTCCCAGCTGAACCAGAGAATAGTTTTTCTCTTTGTATCACATGCTTTTATCGGTGTGGCACTGTACTTTCTCATGAGAGAGTCCACTCTGTTGGATGTCAGTTAAAGGTTTCTCCAGGAAAGGAAGTAGAATGTTCTGTTCAGTCTGAAGGCAGAACTTGACTCCTGTAACTTTGCATTACCCCAAATTTGAGCTGTATATACACATATACAGTGTATGCTGGCCATTTAGTTGAAGATAACCAGAAACCAAAATTTGAGGAGAATAAAGCCAGTCAATAGCAAGGTCACAGATGTGGCTGATGCCCTTCAGGAACCGAGTCCAAATGAGTGTCAGCTTCAGATCGGGGGGAATCACAAGGTAAAAGACAGTAACAGATGGAAACAGGAAGAGACAGGTGTGTCCTGTCTGGCTGGAGCAATGGTGTGTCCACAAGGAGATCTGGTAGACAGATGTTATTCTTATAGTTTTCCATTACAACTGCCTATATAAGGAAAATAGTGAATGATTTATGGCATCCTCTGATTCAATATGAATGACACGTGGCTCTGTAGGGTCCCAAGAGTCTCTTTGAATGCAGAGATGAGAGCCTTTAAGGCTACAAGCCTTCTTTGCCCCAGGTCCTAGGATAATCATTGGTCAATAATATGCTATTTTATATGTATTTAATAGAGGAATACTCAGAGTTAGATGGAAGCATAGGAAGAAAATAGTCATTTCTGCTTAGAATCCAATAAGAAAAGCATCATGAATGACCTAAGAAGGTGAGTAGAAGTTTGTCAAATAACCACAAGCAAAGATAAACTCAAGGACAAATAGGTCAATGGAAAAATTCAGATTCTAGAACCAGACACAGCAAGCATGAGAATTTGGAATATGCTAGAGGTGACATTACAAGTCAATTGGAAAATGATGGCACGGTAGGCTTGCAACATGGAAAAAATGAAATTAAAATCCTACCTGAAACCATACACAAATATAGAGTTCATTCCATACGGATTATAAATGGAATAAAGACTTAAATGTGAAATTCAAGCTTCAAAACTTAGAGGAAATTAATAGAAAAGGACTTTATGATCTCAAGTAGGAAAATATTTCTAAGATAGAAACGTCATAGAAGAAACAAAATAAATGGGGCCATAATAAAAACTAAATGTTCTATACAACAAAGTTAAAATAAGCAATAAACTAGAAGAAAGTATTTGCAACTCAAAAGGACAAAAGATCTGTTTTGCAGAATATATAAGGAACTTATGTAAATTATGATATATGGGCAAAATTGTGAATGAATATATAACTGTATGTTCTATAAAATAGCTAGAAAGTATTTGAAAAGATATTGGATCTCTCTGTAATAGAAAAATGAAACACAAAACAATAAACACCATCTCACATACATCATAATGGTAAAAAAAAAATAGTTTAATAATACCAAATGTTAAGAATCCGGAAGAAATGGGAATTCTCATGTTGGGAAGGTGTAAGTAGTATAACCACTTTGGAAAATAATTTGACAATATCTGTAAAGTTGTGTTTCCTATAACCCAAGGATTCTGCTTTATCTGTACTATCTGGGGGAAACACTTAAAAAATTGACATTTTGAATGCTGAAATACATGTTACATTTTCTCTGTGCTTTTCTATTTTCTTTATACACATATTCTTTTTTTTTTTTAGATTTATTTATTTATTTATTTGAGAGAGAGAATGAGAGACAGAGAGCATGAGAGGGAAGAGGGCCAGAGGGAGAAGCAGACCCCCCGCTGAGCAGGGAGCCCGATGTGGGACTTGATCCTGGGACTCCAGGATCATGACCCGAGCCGAAGGCAGTCGCTTAACCAACTGAGCCACCCAGGCGCCCTATACACATATTCTTAAAGGCACAAATGCATAAGAAGAACTGGCTTGTTGGGGTGCCTGGGTGGCTCAGTCATTAAGCATCTGCCTTTGGCTCAGGTCATGATGCGAGGGTCCTGGGATTGAGCCCTGCATCGGGCTTCCTGCTCCACGGGAAGCCTGCTTCTCCCTCTCCCACTCCCCCTGCTTGTGTTCCCTCTCTTGATGTGTCTCTGTCAAATAAATAAAATCTTTAAAAAAAAAAAAAAAGAAGAAGAAGAAGAAGAAGAAGAACTGGCTTGTTTAGGAATCTGGTGTATTCTCTGGTGACTTAAAAATTAACATATTTGCTTTTCAAGCTTACCAGTTTTGAATTGTTTCTGTTTTTTCCTTACTCTTTCCATGTCATCAGTTCAGATTCTTTATAATAGTGAAGGGCTGCCTTAGTGAAGGACCTGAGAAAATGAAATGGAAAGAAAGAAGGGAAGAAAAGAAAGAAAGAAAAAGTTAAACTAACATCAGAAATCATTACAGCTGACCTAATGGCCAGCATTCACCAGTTTGCAGAACATGGAATCACACCACTGGGCTAACATCTCTCACCACATATCTACCTGAGAATGTCAGGGTTCTAAATTTCTCTTAGTGTTCAGAAGCTAAATGACATGAATGTTAATAAAAACCTACTGACTGGTTTTATACCTTTCACAGAAAATATAAAAAAGAATATGAACTTCGTCAGAAAAAATGGTCCCACATTCCTTCTGAAAACATCTTTCCTCTGGAGACCAATGAGACTAACCATATTAGCCTAAAGGTAAGATGAACCTCACCTGTTGAAGAATGCTAGGGCTGGTGCAACTTGCCAGGTATTTGACAAGGCTGGTAACACGGTAAGAAATGGGCCAAGCAGGGATCCTCTGCTTGAGAATCTAAGACTTGGACATTTTCTAATTCTCAGCTCCCGTCTTTCCATTGATCCTCCAGTGTCCTAAATGTCAGCTGGTTGATCCAATGAACACTTCAGTGGAGGCTGAGATTTGGTGTGTTACTCATTCTTTGCCTCTGACCCAGAAGGGAAATGCATATGGTGTGCATTTGTCATGGAAGCGATATAGAAATAAGTAGAGCATTTGAGCCCCACTAAGCCTTGACTACTACTCTGCCCATGCTAAGGATGTATGCTTATCTTGCTCATTGCTGAAGAAAGAGGCCTCTGCTGACATTTGCCTGCATTCTCCCTCTGCCAGGACACATCACAGCAGCCAGGAATAATCACTCCCTTGGGCACAGCCAGTGCTGGAGCCCAATCATCTCATCTGCAGTACTCGTCAGAAGGAGTGCACAAGTTAAACTTTATCATAACTTTGCTGATGAGGAAACCAAAGGATGTGGGGTTAGGAAACAGTGCAGGGTCACGCACAGCTAATGAGTAGGATTACTGCAAATAATAAGAGTTGACACTTACTGAGCACTTCTCCCGTGCCAGGGGCATTGACCCATTTCATCTTCCCCCGACAAACCCTGGGAGGTAACAGGGCTAGAACCTGGGGAACATGGTCACAGTTTGAACCTAGTCTGTCTAACTGTGAAGTCTAAGATCCTAAAACCTACCATTCACCATATTCTTACAGAGTTTTTAGACCAAAGCACACTAAGAGAAGGAGACCCAGAACCTCCACATGAAGGGCATGGTGGGGTTCCTCAGCGTAGGGCCAAATCGATAGGATAGTGTGGCTTGAGATGCCTCCCTGCCTAAAACCAGCAAAAGTACAATTGCAGCTGGGTCAGGTGTGTCCATCTCCTGCATGTCGCACTCTAAGAGCTAGGATACCCTCACGCTCTAGAAGGACTAGATCTCCCTTGCGCCCAGTAATGCTCCTGCTCTGACTGACCCTCCTGTTGCATTGGGAACCTCACACATAAGACTTCTATTTGCAAAGACCACTCTATCTCAGGCAAGCGTCAGGATAAAATCCATCTTGCAGTAATTCACAGAAAGGTGCAAATGACCGTAAGACTATCAGACTTCCCAAGAGAGAATTTTTGGACCTAAATGACTAATTGACAGTACCCCAGGAAGGGGGGAGGAGACCTCTAGAAGGAGTGAGTGCTCCTCCACCTCTGGTATGACGCCAGGATGGGCTCCCACGTGGCCCACCTCTGCGCACATCCAGCCATGCCTCCACTCCTCACAAGCCTCCCCCACTGCCTCAAACCCCACATTTCATATTTGTTCTTTTTGATGTAGCCTAAAATACTATGTCTCTGTTTTCTTCAAATGTAGATATTCCTAGAAATATAACCCATCCATCCCTCATCAGACATTACACAATTTCTATGCATGAATTCATCAGATTAACCACTCACCTGGCTAAGGACTAAGTCTTTGGGACAAAAAGTTTAAGAGAGGGACCAGAGAGGTGATTCGAGGCATGGACCGTCACAGTCACACTGAGTTTCAGGCAGGCTGGGAAGCAGGTGGCCAAGGACTAACTGTCAAGAGAGGTCTTCCAGCACTGTGAGTCAGATGGAGCAGGGAGAAAGCCCAAGGAGGTCAGCCAAAGTCAGCCAGAGGTGGAAATGCCGCAGCACCAGACAGGAAATGGTTCAAGTCCCAGATGTGCATGTGTGCTGAAGGCAGAGATAAGGAAACAAGACCACGGGATGGGATGAGAAAGAGTACATCCCTGTACGAGGACAGAAAGGGGCAGAAAACCAAAGCAGACAAGGAGAGAAGTCAGGAAGTTCAAAGGGATGAATAACAGATGAAAACAATGAAAAAGATGAAGATAACTCATTTGAGGATAAAACACTCAAATTTGCAAGAAAATTGCACAAGCTTTATTGCATTTGATGCCCAGGACCCCTGTCAGTTAGAATTTCCCAGATGAAGTACTGAGGTTCAAATAGTTTAAATGAACTAATCGAGGGCTCAGAAAAAAGAATATGAGACAAGGCAGCAAGCTCAGATTTTGGCATGCCCATATGTGACACTTAGTGTCATTTAACCCGTATGTGGCCCATTAGTAAAATGAGAAGAGGAAGAGAAGACATCTGACATTTGTTAATCTGCATTGTGCCAGGCATCATGCTTGGAATTTGATATAGTTTATTTTGCTCACATCTCAAAAGGTCCTAACGAGGTAAGTTTTAACCAATATCATAATACATCACAGGTTTCTATGAGAACCAAATTAAAAGATGCACTATTTCTCAATCTTTTTTCTGCCTTGAGACCAGAAGTCTGGCAGACCAAGAGCCATATCTAGCCTGCAGGTGTGTGTGTGTGTGTGTGTGTGTGGTTTCATTTAATATTTAACATCTTCTAAAATTAATTGCCAAATATAAAAATTTTGGAATGGCATAGGAAAATCCAAATCTGACAAATCTGATGATCTGGCAACTCTCCGCTGAACCCAGAGCTGATGGGGCTGCCCCCCTTAGGCACCCCACCCAGTGTCCTCACTTGCTTTGCTAATTGAACGCTGAGGTGTGAGTTTGCAACTCAAGAGCACAACAGGCTCCCCTAGGAGCACCAGTCTCTAGCTACAGACAATGATTCCCAGCAGAATGGGCCAGGAGAGAAGGAAGCAAAGGAAATCCCTGGCTGACAGGCCTTAAGAAGGGAGGAAGAGGGAGGAAGACCCAGAGGTAAGGATGGGAGGTAGATACCCGGGAAGAAGACCCTGGTGGGGAGGGAAGATGAGTAGTGACAGGGAAACACAAGGCAATTGTCACAGTTTTGCCAGAAGCCTTCCCGGCATGCTGTGAACCAACAGATACACCCACCCAGCAGACCGTCTCTGCCTTCACAGTAGATGCGACAAGATATGAAGTGTCTATAATAATTAGCTTTTTCTTGTGCCAGATCGACGATGACAAGAGACGAGACACAATTCAGAGACTCCGGCAGTGCAAATACGACAAAAAGGTGACTAGTCTCTGCTTCTCTGAACTCTCAGTCGGACTGTGTTCCAGGCCTTCTGCTCATCCTTGCCCTGGCTCCTGATGTGGACCGTGCAATGGTGCAGGCTGCCTCCAGGGGTTGTTCCTGGAGCTTTTCACAGGGATGGGCAGGGCTCTGCTTCAAGGGTTACAAAACTCACAAGGCTGGACAAATAGAATTTTTAAGGGGGGTGGAGCATAGGAAGGAAAAGGAGAAATGAAAGAGTTCAGAGCTGGCCAAACTACCCTAGTATGATACTGTGGCTCGCTGCAGTGAGAGTACAACAATCGCACATGGGGGTTTTGTATCTTCTTTCCTCCCTGGGCCCTCCCTTTTCATTTAGTCATTCTCAAAGAAACATTCAAACCTGAGCCTATGGCAGGTATTAGGCACCCGGGATATAAATATCAATAAAATCGTGTCACTGCTCTCAAGAGCTTACAGTATACAGGGAAGATAGACGCACAACAAATTATTATAATATGCACAGAAGTGGTCGTGCTACAGCATTATCTCCTTAATTCAAATGATCTTTGCAGCAAGTGATTCTAAAGGATCTCAAGCACAACGACGGCAATTTCACTGAGAAACAGAAGATAGAATTGAACAAGGTATGTGTCTCTTACTTAAAATCCTTAAAGGAGAAATAGCTTCACTCCATCTTCCCTGAGCACTGAAGTCCCTGGCGGAGCCAGATGTTATGGGGGATGGAGACCAAAAAAAGCCCTCAGACCAAGAAATGGGAGACTCTACTTCTTTGTTGAAAATTCTACCAACAGAAGTTGAAGAGTGGTGTTTGATGGTGTAAAAAATTTTAGACATCTATTAGCATGTCCTAGAAAATGGCCCTGATATTATTTGCGTGTCGTCAAAGGTTCGTCTTCCAGGCTCCTTGCTGATAAAAGAAAAACTGTTGAGGAAGATATAGTGGCCGTGAGAAATGTACTGACATTCCAACGTATCAGGAATAATACATCTTCCCAAAGACCTAAAGCACGGCATGTTTTATTAGCATATTAATTTTTACCGTGGCCCTGCTCTCTGGCTGACTTGCTTTATAACTAAACATGTTATCTTAGTTGCTTCAGATTGACTATTACAACCTCACCAAGTTCTACGGCACAGTGAAGCTTGACACCATGATCTTCGGGGTGATTGAATACTGCGAGAGAGGATCCCTGCGGGTAAGGAACCATGATCATTTCCAATTTCCTAACTGGCCAGCCATATGGGAAGAAAGAATATTTAGTAGAAATGTTAAATGTTTACCCAGTGAAATAATATCAGAGAATTATCAGGAAAAAGTGGTACGTCCATATGCTTCCTAACTAGATCACTTAGATTTTGTCAACCAGTCTTACTACATCTTTACAAAAACAAAACAAAAACAAAAAACAAAACCAAGCCAAAAATAGGAGTGTAGACTTGAAAAGCCAGAGAACAGTTGTGGGAAAGTGAATGATTACCTCTAAATTCATTTTATTTTACTTACATACTTGCTTTTGCACTAAGAGAAAAATGGATAGTCAACCCTAACCCAATAAGCACTGGAGACTTGTCCATAAGTCCTGGTTCTGCTATAGTCTAAATTCCTACCCTTCTCTCCTTTGGGAGAGACTGAGGATGGCCCAGGAGTTGCCAGATGTGGTCAGGCATTCTGGTTGAGCAAGTCCAAAGCAGAAGGAGAAAGTAAGATAGGGCTGAACCAAGTTCCTGGGAAGAACAAAGCTTCAAGCTAGGAATATCAAATCACTGGGTAGTTCAGAAGGCAGGCATACACGAGAACCATTTACATACAAGAAACAAAGTCAGGTTTCAAGCAGAAACAGGACCAGAATGGGGAAATGGGCAGGAGCAGAAAGGAATCCAGGATAATTGCATCAAAGAGCATTGAAATATTTGCACCTCACCTTGAGCACTTTCTGTGCATCTGTTACAAGAGCTTTCAGCCTTTTAAATACCTTTGGGTAAGGTGACCATATAATTTATTAGGATACTTTGAGAAGGAAAGGGGTACTATAGCGATTATGTTGGAACAGCAGATAGAAACTGCAACTGGGTCCAAGCAAACAACGACATGTGGTCACTGCCTTTGGGCTACATTCAGACCCAGTTTCTTAATTTTCTTAAAAATAATGGCACTATCCTCCCTACAACAAAGTCAAAATATGAAGAATTGGGGCATTAGTAACTTCAAAGAGGTCCAAATATTCACAATACAATAAAATTTTTAAATAATAAAATTTTTAAATTAATCTCTTAGAATTTTTTTAAAATAAGCTTCAATTATAAAAAGAAGAGTAGCTTTCAAAATGTGTGGCATAAACTTAAATCTAGCTTCAAGGAAAAAAAAAATAGCCCTAAATGCTATTTTCTCTTAAAAGAATAATCTGTTCAATGCAAAATTTAGAGGAATAACTATGGCCTAAGTAAAGGAAACTTACAAAGTTTAATTATTACTAAAAAGATAGAATTTTGAAGTGCTTTTATGAGTTTTTTGTTTTTTGTGGGTTTTTTTTGGCGAGAGAGAGAATGAGAGAGAGCACGAGAGGGAGGAGGGTCAGAGGGAGAAGCAGACTCCCTGCTGAGCAGGGAGCCCGATGTGGGACTCGGTCCCAGGACTCCAGGATCATGACCTGAGCCGAAGGCAGTCGCTTAACCAACTGAGCCACCCAGGCGCCCTATGAGGTTTTTTTAAAATATAAAACATAAAAGCTTTGACATTGGCCCCAACAACTTCTTAATAGACACATCTCCTGAAGCAAGGGAAAAAAAGCAAAAATAAACCGTTGGGACTTCATCAAAATAAAAAGCTTCTGCACAGCGAAGGAAACAAGCAGCAAAACTAAAAGGCAACCTACAGAATGGGAGAAGATATTTGCAAATGATATCTCTGATAAAGGGGTACTATCAAAACCTATAAAGAACTTAGAAAACTCAACACCCAAAACCCAAATAATCCAGTTTAAAAATGGGCAGAAGACATGAATAGACATTTTTCCAGAGAAGACATCCAGATGGTCAACAGACAACATCACTCATCATCAGGGAAATACAAAGCAAAACTACAATGAGATATCACTTCACACCTGTCAGAATGGCTAAAATTAACAACACAAGGAACAGCAGTGTGTTGGGGAGGATGTAGAGAAAGGGGAACCCTCTTGCACTGTTGGTGGGAATGCAAACTGGTACGGCCACTCTGGAAAACAGTATGGAGTTTCCTCAAAAAGCTAAAAATAGAACTACCCTATGATTCAGCAATTGCACTACTAGATATTTACCCAAAGGATACAAAAAAATACTGATTTGAAGAGATACACGTACCCTGATGTTTATAGCAGCATTATCAACAATAGCCAAATTGTGGAAAGAGCCCAAATGTCCATCAACAGATGAATGGATAAATAAGAGGTGGTATATATATATATATATATATATATATATATATATATATATACACTATGGAATATTATTGAGCCATAAAAAAGAATGAAATCTTGCCATCTGCAACAACATGGATGGAGCTAGAGAGTATTACACTAAGTGAAGTAAGTTAGAGAAAGACAAATACCATATGATTTCTCTCATGTGGAATTTAAGAAACTGGGTGGCTCAGTTGGTTAAGCGACTGCCTTCGGCTCAGGTCATGATCCTGGAGTCCCGGGATCGAGTCCCACATCAGGCTTCCTGCTCAGCAGGGAGTCTGCTTCTCCTTCTGACCCTCCCCCCTCTCATGCTCTCTCTATCTCATTCTCTCTCTCAAATAAATATATAAAATCTTAAAAAAAAAAAAAGAAAAAAGAAACAAAACAAATGAACATGGGGCGGGAAAAAAAAGAGGAAAACCAAGAAACTTTGAGCTGTAGAGAACCAACTGATGGTGACCAGATGGGAGGTGGGTGGGGGATGGGTTAAGTGGGTGATGGGGATTGAGGAGGGCACTTTTTTTGATGAACACTGGGTGTTGTAAATGTTGAATCAGTAAATTCTACACCTGAAACTAATATTACACTGTATGTTAACTAACTGGAATTTAAATAAAAACTTGGAAGAAAAAAAAAAACACCATAAATCCTCTCATACTTCTAATTAAAATTTTTAAAACAAAAATACACAAAAATAGGAATAAAAAATAAGGCAATGGAAAAGATATTTTCAGTAGTGAAAGAATACTTCATGACTATTAAATTACGAAGTCTTAAAAAAGGAAAAACAAATTTCAGAAGCAATATAACCATGAAAGTTTGACTCAAAAACTAAAAACTTAAGTAGGACAATAATGATACAAGAAATTATAAATTCCATTGTAGAGAATACCAGATTCAGCTTAATTCTTTAAAACTTCAAAAAGTAATTCTCATTGTCCACATAAATACTATCCTAATGTTAAATGAAAAACGAACATCTTCTAAATTCATTTAACATTCAACAAGGCTAGCATAAAGTTGATAGTAAAATATGATTAAAGACTAACCACATTTATGAAATTAGAAGGAAAAATTATAAATAAAATACTAGTAACTCTAAGCCAGCTACATGTAAAAAGCATAATATAATCAGATATGGTTAATTCTATGAAAGGAAAAAATATTAGTATAACACCTCATAACAAAAGGTCATAGAAAACTCATATGATCATTTTAATCAATGCTGATATAAAATAAACACACATTCCTAATAATAACAATTTCAGGTCTTTCAAAATTACAGCGCTTCCTCAATTTACAATGGGTTACATCCCCATAAAGCCATCATAAGTTGAAAATATCCTAAGTCAAAAATGTATTTAATATGGGCGCCTGGGTGGCTCAGTCGTTAAGCGTCTGCCTTGGGCTCAGGTCATGATCCCAGGGTCCTGGGATCGAGTCCCACATCGGGCTCCCTGCTTAGTGGGGAGCCTGCTTCTCCCTCTCCCACTCCCCCTGCTTGTGTTCCCTCTCTTGCTGTCTCTCTCCCTCTGTTGAAAAATAAATAAAATCTTTTAAAAAAAAAAGTATTTAATACATCTAACCTACCAAACAGCGTAGCTTAGCCTGGCCAACCTTAAATGTGCTCAGAACACTTACATTAGCCTACAGTTGGGCAAAATTTCTAACACAAAGCCTATTTATGATAACGGGTTGAATATCTCATGTAATGTACTGAATACTGTACTGAAAATGAAAAACAGGACGGCTGTATGAGCAGAGAATAGTTGTAAGCGTATTGGTTATTTACCCTGTAATCGAGTGGCTGGCTGGGGGGTCTGAGGTTCATTGCCCAGCATCATGAATCGCCAGCCCGGGAAAAGATCCAGATTCAAAATTCGAAGTATGGTCTCTACTGAATACATATCACTTTCACACCATTGTAAAGTAAAAAAAATTGTCAGTCGAACCATAGTAAGTCAGGGACCATCTATAGAAATGTTTTTCATAAGAGGGCTAGACCAAAGCTGATTCATTTGATTTCCGTGAGATGAAATTTTAGAATACCAATTAACAGGGCCTAGTCAGAGGGTTTCACAGGGCCTTTTAATCTCTAAAATGCCCAGTCAACATTTAGGTAGTGTTTTTGGCTCTCTGCCCCAAGGTAGGAAACCTCTGTTATCTGAGTGGTCCTGGGCCCCCTTCTGGTACTGCTTACTCCTGTTGGGAGCAGACAGCAGACCCTTCTACAGGAAACCACTCCTTTGTGTCTTGAATCTCAAAGCAAAGCCTGTGCCAACGCAAACTTTATAGTCCCCTCCCTGACATCACCCCTTTAGGCTTCAATCCATAGCAAATCCCATCGGAACCTACTTTTGTAAGGAAACAAAGGAACCAGTCTCTCCCTAAATAAAAACAATATGCTTCCCATCTTATAAATATACAACAACATTGGCTAACCTTATTAGGAACAATTGACCCATTTATGCAACAAATATTTATGAGCCATCTATACGTGCCAGACATTGGTCTAGATATTGCAGATAGAGAACAAAAATTATCAGAGTTTACATTTTCATAGGGAGAAGAGATCATAAATAAAAATATAAAATATGTCAGGTGCTAAGGGAAAGAATTACTTTAGAATCTGTCTGCTCATAATTTCCCTCTCTTAACCTGGCCTGGTACCCACAGCCAAGGCAGCCTTATCTGAAATGATTAATGACTTTGGACCCTTCTTTGGAAATTATTGGCACAGTGCCTGAGTTAAAACTAAAGGTCAGATGGGGCTATTGTTGGTTGTTCGAGTTTTACTGTGAAGAATGGTTATTAACTTCGCTAAAACCCTGGATCTTGGGGCACCTGGGTGGCTCAGTCTTTAAGCGTTTGCCTTCGGCTCAGGTCATGATCCCAGGGTCCTGGGATCGAGTCCCACATCAGGCTCCCCGCTCAGCGGGAAGCCTGCTTCTCCCTCTCCCACTCCCCCTGCTTGTGTTCCCTCTCTCCCTGTGTCTCTCTCCGTCAAATTAATAAATAAAATCTTTAAAAAAAAAAAAAACCTGTATCTTAATAGAACCATCATCGTATTAAAATGTTGAGTTCAAAATTCTAGGTGATACAGTTCACACAAAATAACAAGAACTCGCTCTTATTGACAGAGGACTTGGTAAATGTAAAGAAAACTTAGGGCTGTAAGCTAATGGATGCAAGTGATCATAAAACATAAGCCTAAGGAAGAGATTCCTGAATAGCAATTCCTGGTTGAAACACTAGTGGAATTTCAGTGAGCTAGAACCTACAACCCACCTGTGAGTCAGGCTTACAGCCCATGCTCCCGGCAGGTGTCTGCTCATTCCTTTACCCCTGGCTGGTGGAAGAACCAGGATTTGGGATATTAGGGGTATCTCCTGCTCATTTCATTGCAGTGACAGCCACCTGATGGTTCATAAGAAAGAAAAGAAATACATATTCAGGAAAATCAGGACGATGGATTTTCAGTTTGTTTCTGAGCCCCAGGTCCTGTGATTAGAAGATCATGATTAGCCTGTAGTTGTCTCTCCACAGTACCCCTCCTTGCAACTTCTTCCTTTTCTTTTTCTGCCATTCAGGAAGTTTTAAATGACACCATCTCCTACCCTGATGGTACATTCATGGATTGGGAGTTTAAGATCTCGGTCTTATATGATATTGCTAAGGTAAGAGACCTGCAAACACAAAGGCATTTATGAAAATGAAACATAGGAAAACAGATCTAGCAGGCTTTCAACCTCTCTGACCATTGGTTTCTTCATCTGTAAAATGATAATAAAAATAGTACCTATGTCAGAGGATTGTTGTGAGGATTTTGTAAATAATACATATGCTTCATAGGATGCTTGGTACAAGTAAATGTTCAATATACAAGCTATTCTTTTTATTATTAATATTTTTTCTACTCTGAGTTTGGGGCACACATTTTCATAGACTTGCTGGAAAGCAAAATCATATAAAGCTGCAGGCAAGACAACAATCTTCAACTTTTTATGAGAAACTGTCAAGGACAGGCAACCCTCTTGCACGAGGCAATAATGAATTTGAACATGAATATTCCCAGATAGGATATGAAAAAGGAAGTGGATACCAGTGACCAGGACCTCGTTCAAGAATGAAGAAAAGTCAGTCCCAAGATTGAGCTGTTTGATACAGTCTTAAATCACCTGAAAATCATCTAGAATCAGAATCAGTTTTTAAAAATATTATAAGATCCCCACTCTCTTTGCCACTATTCACTCCTATGATCCAGGATGAAAACCAATTTCTGCAAGGACACCTCTGGCCACCAGAGGGGGAAACACAGCAGCCCAAAAACCTAAGGTTGGGGGTGGGGGGCTTCCCCTTTCATAACTGAAGGAAACATTCTCTTTCAAAATAGAATGAGACCAATTATATTTTAGGAAATAATAAGACTAGCTCCTCCTTTCAGAAAGGCAAGGCTATATTATTCATATTTTTTTTAATTGAGGTGGAAGACCAGAGATATACCCAAACAGATTGAATAATTAGTCAGCAGAAACACTTAAAAAAAAAAATTAGGATCAACGCTTTGTTTCATATTAGATGTAACTATTTAACTACAGTCTTTAGACAACTGCCTCTTAAGATGCCGTGCTGAGGCAAATATTAGGGCATTAACAATACTTTTCAAGTAAAATTAACGGAACTAAATTTAAAATCTGGTAGTGTGATTCTATATGCGTGCTGAAATGGTTTCAGAATGTCATTTCTTTCTTTAAAATAATCAAGCAGCTGAAGAGTGTCCTATCTCTGTTTCCCTGTCATCTGAAAAATTACAGGGAATGTCATACCTGCACTCCAGTAAGACTGAAGTCCATGGCCGCCTGAAATCCACCAACTGTGTGGTAGACAGTAGAATGGTGGTGAAGATCACTGATTTTGGCTGCAATTCCATTTTGCCTCCCAGAAAAGGTCTGTGATGAATGACATTTTTACTGGTTTCCCACTTAAAAAAAAATTCTCCCAAGTCCATGTAAGGTGGTCAGGGAGTAGGTGATGCTAAGTCAATAAAGACTTAGAGCCACAAGAGGAAACAGTTGGCTCATTCTCCAGCACTTCACCCTTGTCGGTTTTTAACAAGTGCTTCTTGAGTCCAACAAACCTCCTCTGTGGGTTTCCTTCATCCCTGTGTTTCTTGATATCAGTGAGGAAATCATGAAGAACTTATTGGCTGAGGAAGCAGAACTGGGTGAAAAAATAGACAAGGTTAGAGTCGTAAGAGACATAAAAACCATCTGCTCTAACCCTCATCCTTCATAGAAGACAGAATTGAGGTTCCAAAAGCCCAAGAGATTTGCCCAAGAAGATAGAATTCAAGGCCGAAGACCTATTTCCAAACTCTCATTCATTTATCTGTGATAATAAGAAATTATAATGATTAAAAAAAAACCCTCTTCTTAGTAAAATATATTCTTACCTGTCCCTTTCTAGATTGTGCTAAGGGTCAAAAAAAGTAACAGAAAGAAAAGTGATGTGCAGTGTTTAAAGGGTTTTTCATGTTGAACATTTATCCATTTTTTACTATAACTCAGGGTCAAACAGCCTCAGAAATCTAGCGCTCACATGTAATGCCTCAAAATACCACCTAGATCCAAAAACCTAAATTCTATTTCTAATTCTACTTGGCAATCCTTTAGTTTTCCCTTAATAAAAGAAAAATGGTGGGGCGCCTGGGTGGCTCAGTTGGTTAAGTGTCCAACTCTTGATCTCAGCTCAGGTCTTGATCTCAGGGTCGGGAGTTCAAGCCCTACGTTGGGCTCCACACTGGGCGAGGAATCTACTTAAAATAAATAAGTAAATAAAAATACATTTTAAAAATAAATAAATGAAAGAAAAATTACAATGCTGTTCCTACTTCTTCAGTCACATCAAGCATAAGATGACATTGGACTCAATCCAATATTGAGATATTGATGAATATCTAGCACGTGTCAAGCATGGTTCATCATGTGGTGGAACAAACCTCCTTCATCAGATGACTCACCACAACACAAAATCAGATGAATTGCTGTTCAAATGCTTTCCTCTTGAACATCACTCAGTTATACCTACCTATCTGTGCTGTTGGTTACCTGAATTGTTAGCATATGTGGATCTACTTACCTTTCTTACTACCCCAAACCATTAGGATCAATCGTATGTATCTGAATCACAAGTCACATAAATGAATAAGACATAAATTCAAAAAGGTAATGAACATTTGGATGGCAAACCAAACATGAGGAAAACGTGCCTCAACATAAGCATGCCACTGGACCTCACAACGTGAATCTATAGATTTTTCATTGAAACTGCTGAAGACAGAAATCACAAAAAGTTTAGAAGGAGATAGGTGACCCTAGAAAACTTACATGGGATGGAGGAAAATTAATGGTATGCCCTTATTGTTACTAAATAAGCTACGTGATAGGGTTCAAAACCCAAGTGTCTATAGGAACCAAACATGGAACACAGGAACACTTCACTTGTGTGGAGTGAACTACATGGAAAGCATTAGGAAGTAGCAGGCACAGAGTAAAATTATTGTATGCAGTAATGTTAAAAAATATTTTATGTATTTATTTTTGCGAGAGAAGGAGTGAGAGTGAGCACGAGCAGGGGTTGGGGGGGGGGTGGGCAGAGGGAGAAGGAGATTGCCCGCTAAGCAGGGAGCATGATGCACCGGGCTCGATGCGGGGCTCAATCCCAGAACCCTGGGATCATGACCTGAGCTGAAGGCAGACGCTTAACCGACTGAGATACCCAGGCACCCAAATTGTATGCATTATTTTTTAAAGGATACTGTGGGAACCCAAGAAAACACATCTGTGAGCAATAACAGATTTAGAGGCTGCCAATACGTCCCACCTGCAAAATATCAGTGATAGGCTCTTTACTTAAATGCTTTTAAACATGTATGCATATATATTAAACATAATACTTTTATGTGACAAAATATATAAATGTATTTTTTATTTTATAATAAAAATATATAAATTTATATATTTTTTATTTATGAAGGTTTTCATAGATGTATGCCATATGTCCCAAAAGCTATTAAATCCTCAGCCTCTCATATTCTACTGCACTCATTCTACAAATATTTCCCGAGTACTTTCTATACACCAGGTGCTATTCTAGGTAGGCTTGAGGGTTTTCAGTGCTATGATCCTAGAAGTTTTAGGGAAGACGTTGCCACGTGACCTCACCCAAATCCTGGCATTACACAGTCAGCTTAAAAGGCCAGGGTGTGTTCTCCCCCAGTCACCAGCATTAACATAAACTCCTCCAAAGTTTGGGACATACAAATTCAGGACCACTCGGATTAAGGGTGCATGGCATAGAGACTTAAAGAACAAAAGCGGGTTGGAGACCTATGGGCCACTCATCTCCCTCGATTTTGCAATCTCACTGCTGAATGCGCAGACCTGTGGACAGCCCCAGAGCACCTCCGCCAAGCCAACATCTCCCAGAAAGGCGATGTGTACAGCTATGGGATCATTGCCCAGGAGATCATCCTGCGGAGAGAAACCTTCTACACGTTGAGCTGCCGGGACCAGAACGGTAAGTCAGACCGATTCATCTGCCCTCTCTGGGAGCCTGTGTTCTAGGCTGACTTCATCTGTCTATGACCACAGCTCAGTCCCCTCATCTGCAAAAAGTAATGGCATATCCACCCTGCATGTCCCATAGGGGTATTAGAGGGGTTGACAGTATGAATGTTAGAATGCTCTGAAGAGCATAACATACCAGATGTTGTCATTGTCATCATTGTCAGTTAAAGACTCTTTCCTTACAATCTCCCCCTTCCCTTCTGATTCTAATAAAAGATGAGTGTCTGTTTAACCCCTGAACTAGATCACTCTAGTGGGACAACATACATTTTATAGTTCCTACTGAGAGAAGATCTATAGATTTTGTCACACGTCCTCTCTGGGGCGGGGGTGGGGGAGGCTGGGGGGGGGGGGGCGGCAAACGCTTCCTTCCTTTCATCCAATCCTTGCTTATTGAGCAATTATGTCCCAGGTCTCAACTCTCTGGAGGGTGGGTGTCTAAGGGGTATAGGGAGGGCGTGTTAGGGTCTTAGAAGAAGCCTACTAAGGGTAGTGGTATCCGAGTTACGTTTTAAAGGCTTAGGAACCTTAACTTAAGCTAACCTCCTGGGTATAAGTGGGTATCACACCCCTTCACCTGGTGGCTCATTCATCCTGTTGAGTGCTGGCCTCAGCTCTGCAACATTCTCACTGGGCACCCATCCGGGAGGAGGGGGGAGGGTGAACCAATTCAGAGTCTGCTGCTGCTAAAATGTTTTCATGCTGCATTCTTTCTTGTAATTTGAATTATTCTCATCCCATCAGAGAAGATTTTCAGAGTGGAGAATGCCAATGGAGTAAAACCCTTCCGCCCAGATCTATTCCTAGAAACAGCAGAGGAAAAAGAACTGGAAGTGAGTGCATCTCCCTGCATGAGTTTCTGGGCTGCTCTAACAAATTCCCAGCAACTTGGTGGATTAAAACAACAGAAATTTATTGCCTAATGGTTCCGAAGGCCAGAGGTCTGAAATAAGTTGTCAGCAAGGTCATACTTCCTCCAGAAGCTCAAGGGGAGAATCCATTCCTTGCTTCTTCCAGGAGCTTCTGGGGGCTACTGACATTCCTTGGCATGTGGCCACAACATTCCGATCTCTGCCTCCATGGTTACAATCTTGTCTCCTCTTTGGTCTAATCTCCCTCCACCTGCTCCCAGGATAAGGATTCATGTGACTGAATGCGCCTACCAAGATACTCCACAATAAGTTTCCCATCTCAACGTCCTTTACTTCATCACATCTGCAAAAACCCTTGTTCCAAATAAGGTAACATTCACAGGCTCCAGAGGCCAGACCTCGGCCATTCCCTTTGGGTGCCATTATCAGCCTGCCACACTCCCCACATCCTTTCTCACCTCTCCCAGCTCAAGAAAAAGCTGGCTCCTGAAGCCCATATCCCATTCTCAATTTTTAGGACCTAAAAGATCAAGGTGTCCATGCGATACACTTATTAGGCTTGTAAATCCTACCCATTGATTTACAATTGAATATGTCAGCATCTAGAAACAATCGAGAAATGTACGGGATACATTCCAAGACCCCCAGTGGATCACAGATAAGCCCTGTATATACTAGGTTTTTTCCTATAAATACATACCTGTGGTAAAGTTTAATTTCTAAATCAGGCACAGTAAGAGATTGACAACAATAATAATAGAACAATTGTAACTATATATACTGTAATAGAAGGTATGTGACTGTGGTCTGTCTCTCAAAAATATCCTTCCATACTGCACTCACCCTTCTTGTATTGACATGAGATGATAAAATGCCCACGTGATGAGACAAAGCTAAGTGAATGACACGGGCATTGTGAAGTATTGTTAGGTTACTATTGACCCTGCCGATAGGTCAGAAAGAGGATCATCTGATTCCGGACTGTGGTTGACTCAGACAAGGAGGGACTGCTGAAGTCAGAATCTCCTGAGGTGGGGCCTGGGCATAAGAAACTGGAAACCTCCCCACATGATTCCACTAGTAGCCCTAGTTGGAAACCCTTGTGGAAGAGCCTCCCATTACAGTCACTGCCTCATATCCACTGACCCCAACGATTTATTGTCCTCGGCAACAGAAACCCTGCAAACTTCTGTAGAGTGTTTTGTCTCTCCCAACAATCCAGCCTTGTCCAAATTGGCATCACGTTTTTCATTAACTTAGGACGTGTGTCTGTTTAACACCTGAACTAGACCACTCTAGTGGGACGACAAACATTTTGTAGTTCTTACTGAGAGAAGATCTGTAGTTTTTGTCACATGTCCTCTCAGGGGGGCAATGCTTCCTTGCATTCATTCCATTAGAAGGATGAGGCAAGATGGTGCAGGGGGCGGAGCAGAGACAGACTGAAGGGAACCCAGCAATCTCATCCTCTTTGTCAGAGTTGAGTTGTTTTAAAAAAAAAATATTCCCTGCCTCAACTACTCATGGAGGGAAGACAGTAGGATTGGAAACCGCCCCCTGAGCCAATCGACCCCTGCTTTCTTTCAGGTCTATCTACTTGTAAAAAACTGCTGGGAGGAGGATCCAGAGAAGAGACCAGATTTCAAGAAAATTGAGTCTACACTGGCCAAGATATTTGGGTATTGTTGAAATGTTTACGTTTCCTCACAAATTTTCAGATTTTTCTAATGACAGTTGACATTCAGTAGCACCTCAGAATGGAATGCCTGTTCTAATGAAAAACCCCAGACCACAACATCTATCTCAAAAAAAATTACAAGGAGATGAAGACCAAGAGACCATTTTCTCAGGGAATAATCACTTGAAAAGTTAAACACTCTAGGGCAACACTTGCCTGATTAAAAAATAAATTCTGACTGATCATAAATATGTCTGTTAAAAATATAGTTCCCTGGGGCGCCTGCGTGACTCAGTCAGTTAGGCATCTGCCTTTGGCTCAGGTCATGATCCCAGGGTCCTGGGATAGAGCAGCCCCCAAGCCGGTCTGGCTCTGTGCTCAGAAGGGAGTCTGCTTCTCCCTCTGCCTCTCCCCCCTACTCGTGCACTCACGCTCTCTCTCATAAATAAATAAAATCTTTAAATATATATATAGTTCCCTGACCATTCTGCAGGTAATTAGGATTTACAAGTCTAGCATGAGTCCTATGAATCTGCAAAGCCACCGGATAATTCTTATGATCAAGAAGTTTCTTAAGATCTTAAAACCAGCAACGTTAGCCTTTGGTACTTAAGACTTGTGCCCTAAATCAGATTATAATTCAGGGTCCAAAACAAAAACAAAAAAGCACACAATTACCCAGTAAGGTTGAATTCCATATTTTCCATGTTTCAGTTACATACAATGCAGAGTAAGAAAAATAACCGTGAAGTAAGAGTTAGGAGATCCAATTTCTAGACTAGGATCTAGTAATAGCTTGCTGCGGGACATTGGGCAAAATGCTTACCCTAACTGGATGTCAATTTCCTTTTTTGTAAAACTGGATTTGAATAGGACGATTTCAGCAATTCCTTCCAGCTCTTAATTTTCCATAGTTGTCATTAAGTCAAAGATTCAGATACTTAATGAGCCGAAAAGCCCAGGGCTGAGATGGGGTTGAGTGAATTCATGAGAGGGTGGTCATTGATTGGTACATCTAATCCATCATTTGTGTGAAAGGAGCAGAAAATAATGAACAATGTAATTCTTGCCCATTTTTCATTCCTTCACAGACCTTTGACTAAGATCAGCTGAGACTGTATGTGTGACAGATGAAATGTAAACTCATGAAGATAAACTGGGCCCCCAGTACTTAGCCTCGAATAGGGTGGTTCTCAAACTTGGCTGAACACTGAGATTGCCTGGGTGTGCGGGTTGGCGGTGGGGCGGGGGGGGGGGGGTTGTTAAAAAAGACCAGGGCCACAGTCCTGCCCCAGAGAGTCTGATGCCATTGCTCTGGGGAGCAGGCTGGCATGAGGAGTTTTAACACCTCCTCTGATGATTAAAATAGGCAGTCAAGGTTGAGGAAACTGTTTTAATTGAATCAATTCATCACGAAGGAGGATAATCTATCTTCATCCCTTACACCTGCTCCCTCACCCAACTAGATTCTATACTAGTGGCTTGAAGGAAGAACCCCCTGGGGAACTTGTTAAAAAACACTGCTTCATAATCCCAAGCTTAGTGGTTTCCAGGGATTTAGGTCTGCGGTAGGACTCAGAAATGTATCGAATTTTTAACAAACCTCCCTCCCCACCCTAGGGGACTATGACGGAGGCCATCTTCTTCTTGAGCTCTGAAGTGGTAACTTACAATTGTTGTAATAAATGGTAGGGTTTATTCAGCCCCTTCAATGGCGCCATTTACGTTATAAACATTATCTCGATCCTGAACCACCCTGCGGGCACTCAGCTTATCCCCTGACCAAGCTCTGCACCAAGGCTTGCCAAAAGCTGTCATCTTGTCTAAGTCTCCTTGGCCTAACAAATCATCTGGAGTTAGGTTTTTTGCTTTAGGAGCTTGGCTCTCTGTTCTAAGGAGATAATAGAAGGCTCAGCTTTGCTTTTTTTTTTTCCTAAATATTTTATTTATTTATTTGACAGAGAGAAAGAGGGAGAGAGAGCATGAGCAAGGGGAGCAGCAGAAGGAGATGGAGAAGCAGGCTCCCCACCCAGCAGGGAGCCCAATGCAGGGCTCAATCCCAGGACCCCAGGATCACAACCCGAGCTGAAGGCAGAGGCTTAACCGACTGAGTCACCCAGGCGCCCTTCAGCTTTGCTTTTCTTGATCCTTCTCTTATCGTTGCATTTATCACACTGCTAGAGCCTTTAAAAAAAAATGTCTCCCTTTATTGTAAATTATTATTAAAATTTCAGGAAACAGGTATAAGCAAACAAGAAAGAAAAAACCACCTATTTGTCAGTAGATAACCACCTGGTTTTTAAAACTTAAAAATAATAATTTTGGGGGCGCCTGGGTGGCTCAGATGGTTGGGCATCTGCCTTCGGCTCAGGTCACGGTCCCAGGGTCCTGGGATTGAGTCCCGCATCGGGCTCTCTGCTCCTTGGGAGCCTGCTTCTCCCTCTGCCTCTCTCTCTCTCGGTCTCTCATGAATAAATAAATAAAATCTTTAAAAATAATAATAATAATAATTTTTGCCATTTTATCAACTTCTTTGTTTAATATCGAGGTAGCATCTTTCTGTACATTTATTCTAATTTGTGTTTAATGATACATTAATATTCCATTGTATCATAATACTTTAATTATGTTTTGTTATACATTTGGCTTATTCTTCAATGTTTGCTATTATAAAGAATGCTGTAGCTTTTTTTGTAGTTACTTTTCAGCACATTCATGTTGCTTCCTTTGGATAGTTCCTAGAAGTAGTGCTGGTGGACTGATCAGTGTGTGTACTTTTCAAGTTTATGACACATTTTGCCAGGATGCCCCTCCAGGAAGGTCATAGTGTCTGTTTTTCCTCCTTAACTCCATTGATTACCATTGTTCTAACATTCGGTTTTCTTTAAAAAAAAAAAAAATCTTATATCTATTTATTTCTATTTAATTTTTCCTGAGGTTAATTTTTTTAAATGTGTGTTGGCCATTTTTATTTTTTTTCTTTAATTAACTGTCATATTTGCCCACTGTGTTACTAGATGTTTATGCTCTCTATCTTTTACCACATACAGCCTATTTCACGACCAAAAAAGTGAAAGTTATATGGACACCTTGATCCGACGTCTACAGCTGTATTCTCGGAATCTGGAACACCTGGTGGAGGAGAGGACCCAGCTGTACAAGGCAGAGAGGGACAGAGCCGACAGACTTAATTTCATGTTGCTCCCAAGGTAAGGCAAGTCCTCCTGCAGGATTCCGCAGCTGTGCCTTGTTCCTTCCAGCTGAAAGTGTCAGCATTTTTGTCTAGTATTTTTTTTTCCTTTGCATCTATATGGGATCGCTCCCTTTTGCACATTCTTCAGCAAATTATTGAGTTAAAAAAAAAAATACCTTGCTAAGATTTGGTCTGGTTCGTACTCTAAATATCTAGAAGAGGGACACCTGGGCAGCTCAGTTGGTGAAGCGTCTGATTGCAGGTCAGGTCATGATCTCAGGGTCTTGGGATCGAGCCCCGTGTTGGGCTCCCTGCTCAGTGGGGAGCCTGCTTCTCCCTCTGCTCGTGCTCTCTCATGCTGTCCTCTCTCTCTCTCTCCCTCTCTCTGTCAAATAAATAAAATCTTTTAAAAAAAAAAGAAAGAAAAGAAAATCTTATTTAAAAAATAAATAAATATATATATATCTAAAAGAAAAAGGCTATTTTCTTTTTTTTTTTTAAGATTTTATTTATTTATTTGACAGAGAGAGACACAACGAGAGAGGGAACACAAGCAGGGGGAGTGGGAGAGGGAGAAGCAGGCTTCCCGCGGAGCAGGGAGCCCGATGCGGGGCTTGATCCCAGGACCCTGGGATCATGACCTGAGCCGAAGGCAGACGCTTAATGACTGAGCCACCCAGGCAGCCGGAAAAAGGCTATTTTCAAGTGGCTGTGTGGTGCCCCAGAAGGAGCATGGGCGGTGGAGTTAGAATGACCAGGGTTCTAACACCTCTTTGCCACTTTTACGAAGTCTGGGACCTTTGGCAAGTCACTGGCTGTCTCTCCTTAATCTCAAAATGGAAATCAAAGTTTTCCTATTGAATCTAGGAGCCATGAGGCTCTTGCAGGCACTAAATGCCCATTTCCACCTCAAAGTAGAAGCCAAATTACAAGAAGTAGGGGCAGTCGTGAGTGGAGGAGGTGGGAGCCATGTATCAGATGCCTCATCACAGAGGCATCTATGAGCTGACCTCTGTTTTGTGAAACAGAATCACAGCCATGGACATAAGAGAAAGGAGGTAAGGTTGAAATCCCCAAACAGTTTAAAGTTTTCTGAGTGCTGGTACTCAGAAAATAACTAAGCAAAGTTAAGAGAAGCAAGAAATTAAAATGTGAAGAGCTAGAAAACAGGCTTGGGCCAAAGGGAGCAGGAATGTTCTCCTGTCATTAAAGTAGACTAAACTGTTCTATGAGCTGAAGACTAGGCTAGGAGTCTAGCACTGGGTGAAATTGTGGAAACTGAGGTCAGCAAGGCCTGACTTCAAGCCATGGTTCCACCACCAACTTGGACAAGTTAACCTACATGAGCCAAGCCTCAGTTTCTCATCTACCTCATAGGCTGGCCCTAAGAATTTCCTGAAATAATGCCCAGGATATAAGGTAGTCAGCACAGAGCCTGCAATGCCCATGGTTTTGAACCCATGCTTCATTTGGAATATCAGTTCTACATTACTAAAGGAATGATTTTGAGACCATGGGAGCTGTCTTCTAAATAAAGAGACAGTTTCTCTTTGACAAACCTGGGTGGAGAGGTGGGAGTGACACACATGCTCTGTTCAGTCATCCGTGCCCGAAGGGAGCCTACTGCAGAATCTGTGTGTCCTCAGAGTGCCAAGGAACAGCCTGGGAATGGTACCCTGGAGATAGGCTTGAGCCCTTAATATTCCCATCAGAGATTTTTATATATATATATATTTTTAAGATTTTATTTATTTATTTGACAGAGAGAGAAAGACAGCGAGAGAGGGAACAGAAGCAGGGGGAGTGGGAGTGGGAGAGGGAGGCTTCCCGCTGAGCAGGGAACCTGATGTGGGGCTCGATCCCAGGACCTGGGATCATGACCCGAGATGAAGGCAGTCGCTTAATGACTGAGCCACCCAAGCGCCCCAGAGATGGCGATTTCTATCAGAGCTTCAGAAATGCTAGTTATACGATGCATAATTCCTTCCCTGGCCTTTACTGCTGAGTGGTGACAAAAACAACATCCAGATAATCCAGCTGCCTTCCTGGGGTGTCATCATCAGTGGCTTTAACCAATAATGTTACTCAAACGATTAGTTTGAGAAACAGCTAGCTCACCACCTCAGATTTTTATCTTACCCTTGGTGTAATGTGCCACTTTGACCACTAGATGGTAGATGTTTTGTTTGTTTTCAGTATAGTTGACAAACCGTATTATATTAGTTTCAGGTGTACAACGTAGTAATTGGATGATTCTGTACATTACTCAGTGCTCACCACAATAAGTTTAGTTACCGTCTGCCTCCATACAATGTTATTACAACAGTATTGACTACAGTATTTTCATCTCCATGGGTAGATGTTTTTATTGGATTGCCAAAGGTTATATGGCACCAATCACTTCAATAGCTGCAATACACCAGGCCTCCAGTGCAACTCACTTTGATAATTTATGTAAAAAGTATGTATATTTGTAAAAGAAAACTAAAACATACGCCAACAATAACTACAAGGATCAAAAAGAAACATAATGGCAAAATTGCGAATAAACTCAGACTGCATGTAGGAACCAGATACTACTTAAACACTTATTTAAACAGTGCCCCTTGGGTTTTGAGACAGTAAAATAGAAGCTTTTCTTCTTGTGGGAAGCCTTTCCAAGACATCTACTGTGTTCACTAATTTGTCTGTGTCAGCAACAGCCTGTTACCAAAGCTCGCCAGGCTAAGTCACAGCTCTTCATTTATCTACCAACATTAGTTTCTCTCTCTGGATAATGCACTAGTTTCCAAGCTCATATGACTTTACAGATATAAGCAGTAATAGGAAGGGTAAAGATGGTGAAATATCCAATTTTATCATTACATTTATATAGCCTTCAAAAAATTTGCACCCTTACACTGGGCCGGTCAAGAACAACCACCCCAGAAGTGCCCTGAGAATCCAACCAGCCACATCACAGGGGTGTTTCTCAAAGGTCCCAGGCTTTGTCATTGCACCAATTGAAAAGACTTTCCTCGATGCTTTGGAGGTTCTCACAACGAGTGTTGCGTGTCGTTGTGGTTAATGAACTATTTTCTGGGAGAATGGCAGATATTCCTCCTTCGATACAATCAGCTTACCTCCAGATCTTCCTCATCTCCATGAATACCCAAGGTCTGGGTTGTGGAGGAGATGCCCGGAAATAAAAAGACCAAAAGGTGGGATGTTGCTGAGTACTGGCTCTCCCCTTAGTGGCTGTGGGACCTTGTGAAAGTCGTACTTTCTTTTTAAGCCTCAGTGTTCTCAGTGACCTCCACGGCACCTCCCAGCGGCCATGTTCTGATTCTAGTGGTTCCATATTTGGATCCTTTACAGAGGGATCCCAAGGGCAGACAGGGAGAGGTTAGTCTCATGTTGGCCCCACCCATTTTCTCAATGAAAAGGCAACTTGGCCCATCAAGGAAGTATGGTGTGGAATTCCTTCTTTGTGGTTCTCTCTTAATTCTGAGTCCGATATACTACTCCTTCCATTTCTGCAACAAAGATATTCTAAGTTGCTTTTATTTGACTTCTGCAGTTTTACCATAATTTTAACTTGACTGACTGACTTTGCTTTTTAAAAGACCCAAATCTGGTTCAAAAATATATCAAATAAGTTCTTGTTCAGAAAATATCAAAGTTAATTTTTAAATGTATTGTTCCTTTATAGTGATATTAAACAATACCAAGTAAACCATGCTTGGGAGGCAAAACTGTTGGCTCTGATGAAAAAAGTCAGGTGTGACAGCTGTAGTGATTCAAGCTCTTACATTAATGACACACCCTCCTCAGCTTCCTGATGTAGAGCTATAGCTAGAAGAAGCTGACTATCAATACAGTGGCAAAAAGTGGGCAAGTGTGTATCCATATGAGGGTTATATAGGTACTAGAGTTATATGTACATGTTTATTAGGGTTAATAATCAAGTACCAAGTTAATGCTAAACCTGCGTATATTCCTCTGAGTTCAAATGCAAGTATCATATGTGTATGTATGTAATATATTCCTACAGTCAGTATGTGCGACCAGTCTTTGCTTCCTGGTCACCCCACCCAAATCCTAGAATTCCCTGTGGATCATTACTACTGTCTCTAAGATTTATGCAAGATAAAAAAAATAATTACTGAAGTCGAAGTCATTTTTTCCCCTTTCTCATCTAGGCTAGTGGTAAAGTCTCTGAAGGAGAAAGGCATTGTGGAGCCTGAATTTTATGAGGAAGTTACAATCTACTTCAGTGACATTGTAGGTTTCACCACCATCTGCAAATACAGCACCCCTATGGAAGTGGTGGACATGCTCAATGACATCTACAAGAGTTTTGACCACATTCTTGATCACCATGATGTGTACAAGGTAACCACTTCACCTAACAGGCTGAAATGATTGTACTACCCTTGGTCAGCAGAGCCAAAGTTGGTTGGTTCCTATTATTACTCAGATCTTGTCCTAATTTAAGATTTAATGAATTCATGATTGAATCTGAGCTCAAAATGAAGGGAAGTAAAAGAGTAACAAGGGTCAGAAGTCAAAATGCCCATGTAACTTTAAGAAGCAGTTTGAAAGAAACAACATAAACCTCATCAGGAATGAATTTTGGGTACTAAATTGAGAGAAAATGGCATTCTCTCAAATCATCTTTTAAAAAAATGGACAGTGTGTGGACTGATTGCAAAGGAAGCAGAGAAGACACTGGAGTTATAATAAGTAGAATAGGAATCTGCTGTTGAAGTAGCAAGCATCATTAAAAGAAGACTAAAGAAGAACAGGGAGAATATTCTGTAAGTTCAGCACTCTATCTGACTAGAGTGCGGGCTCATTTTGGGCTCATAATGTCTGAGTCAGAAGAGTAAAGGAGAATTGAATTCCCACATTTTCATGTTGGAAAAGCAGCAGAGCTTATGGAGCAAGTAACTTAGAATTAGAGCTATTTGTTCAAATCCCAACTGGCCCTCCCTGTGTGACCTCATAAAATACGTTTAACTTTGTCAAGTTTCAGTTTGCCTATCTGTAAAATGGAATGATAATAACACCTAACTCGGTAGATTATTGTGAAGGTTACTGAGATAAAATACTGTATGCTCAAGTAAAGTTTAGAGGTCACTCATGTAACAGTCTGTCATAATGGTTATTACCCACAGAGAAGATGTTCCTTTTAGGGTTTGTCTTAGCCCTATCTTCACTCTATGTAGGTCAGTAAAGCCATATGAACAATAGTTCTTGTTGGATAGGAAATGGTTATGCGTTTTAGAGATGGTTGGCAAAGAGAAGTTAACTACCCAACAAACGTGAACTATATGATTATGAAAATAAAATTAAAAGAGAGACTAATGTTTATAGGATACTGTTGATACAAATATACTTATTACAAGAAAAGTGTTTGGAATCACCATACTATAAGAATGTGCATTACAGGGGCACCTGGGTGGCTCAGTCGTTAAGCATCTGCCTTCGGCTCAGGTCATGATTCCAGGTCCTGGGATCGAGCCCCGCATCAGGCTCCCTGCTCAGCGGGAAGCCTGCTTCTCCCTGTCCCACTCCCCCTGCTTGTATTCCCTCTCTCGCTGTGTCTCTCTCTGTCAAATAAATAAATAAAATCTTAAAAAAAAAAAAAAAAAAAAGAATGTGCATTACATCTTGGAGGAGCCTACAATTATTTTTTGTCAAATAGGACAGGAAAAAAATGTTAAGTGCTAAAGGTGACTTTTCTGGTAATTACAGGTATTCCTGAAATTATATACAACCATTCAGACTATGTAAACATTAGAGAAGGGTCACCAAATCTGGATGGTTTATATTATTATGAAGTACTTTCGTGTGGTCAAAGTCTTTTATAGCTGTTTTATCATTCATTTAACTAGACTCTAAAACCATGAAGAAATTAGCAGAGACCTGGTCTTGAGCTAGTCCCAGAAAAAGAAGTATGGGGCTGTGCTCACACTGAGCTCTCAAAAGCTTTTGTTTTGACATGCCATCAACTGCTTGTTTTTTATGTCTTCTGCCTTTTGAAGGGGTAGGACCACTAATGAGCAACTATTTCCACAGGTGGAAACCATTGGCGATGCCTACATGGTGGCCAGCGGTTTACCCAAGAGGAATGGCAACAGGCATGCAATCGACATTGCCAAGATGGCCTTGGACATCCTCAGCTTCATGGGGACCTTCAAGCTGGAGCATCTTCCCGGCCTCCCCATATGGATTCGCATTGGAGTTCACTCTGGTACGGAGTTAAGCAATGTAGCAAATGGGAACCATATGAACCTCTGTGCACCAACTAAATCAGAAAGGATAAAGGGTCTCCAGATGTGATCGATTTTCCCATGAAGTTTACTCTTGAGTCTGCCTAGCAAATATGACATCCCATTACATATCCTGACATAATTAGACCCAATCCCAAACCCTAATGAGGTCCCATTACATATCCTGACATAAGTCGACCCTCCTTCGAGAGTTCTAGGGAACAACACCTTTTACAGCACCTTTGACTCCTGGAATGATAAACACCAACTACAGACTAAAATGACAGCTTCCAGACTTCCTCCTATTTAAGTCCCCATATTTACTGTTTCATTTATTTCCTGCCCATTCCCTCCCTCTCCCTCCACCCCCAACGTCTGTTTTTTTTGTTTTGTTTTGTTTTGTTTTCCCACTACACTATTAGAGTATCTTTCACGGATTGGATTATCTACAGGGGGAAAAAATAGCTGGTAAAATTCCTATAATGAAAGGGCATTTATGTCCACCCCACCCCCCTCTATGGTACAGAAAGTACATGGATCACTTCAAAGACCATGAAAGATACTCAGCCTAGAATGTAGAGATTTGAGAAGATGAGCTACAAATGTTATAGAAAAATGAAGTTGGAGAGGAACTCAGAAGTCATCTAGATTAATCCTTTATAGGGCACAACTTATTTTTATAGGTTCCAAGGCAAGTAATACTATAGCTACCTTTGGAATAATCCCAGGATTCCCTGAAAACTCACTGTTTCCAAAGCCAACTCACTGCATTACTAGTTATAATTATTAGACAGTCTTTCCTTGTGTTAAAACTCACATCTCCCTATACTTTCTTGTCATTGCTCTTTTTTCTGCCCTCCATGGCTCACAGAAGACTCAAAATACAGAAAATCCAAGATCACTACAGGGTTTGTGATGAGGACCAGACAACTGCATTTGCAAGAGTCATCCTCTAGCCATCATGCCTAGCAGAGAGCCTGGCAGTAAACATTTATTGATTTAGTAATGAGCCGGTGAGATTCTCAAAGGAAAAGTAAATAGAAGTTAAAAATTTCTGCCACAATCATGACCACAGCCATATATCAGAGATGTTTCCATATACACATGAGGAGACTTCCCAGGCATTTCCCCAGCCAGCAACAGCATGCTGTCCCTTTTCTGACCCATCACAGATTGCCAGGCCTGGAGGGAGGGACAGCGGCATGGCTGACTGAGCCGAGTCAGGGCTCTGGGTCCCGGTCCCATCTCTTTCCCCCTGTGACCAGCTCAAGCCTGAGCCGACCGCCAGGGCCCCAGGTGTCACCACATTGGGCTAGAGTGAGCATAGATATTAGGCACACATACCTGGAGGGGTTTAGCCCTCAGAAATTAAGAGGTTGCAGTTAAATATTGATAGTTGAAAACAAGACTTCATATCTGCAGAAATTTTCACTGCCCGGCCCTTCCCAGCTTCACTCCAGTGTTGAAGTGAAGAGTCACCTGTAATTTGCCCTAGCGGACCTCAGGCCCAGATCAGAGAGATCCTCTGATACAATAGAGGCCTCTCCAGCTCCTTCCCTTGGGTAGGCTGCTTCTGCTTCTGTTTGTTTCTTGTTGCTGTTGTTTGGTTATTTTGTGTTGTTTTGCCTTGAACCTAACAAAGAAGGGCTCAGCACTCAAAAGAAGATCTGGTATTTTGATTTTTTTTTTCCATGTTCATAATCACAGAGAATCTATAGGATAAACCTACAAAGAAACTCATGTAGGTCAAAACCCAATAAGCCAACTAGAAAATCAAGTTCCCTTTATCCAAAACTGGTTTTGCAATTTCTGAGTTAGTCTTTAACGTCTAAAATCTGTAACTCCTTGTGTTCAGTCACTCCACACAGATACCTGATTAACAACCCTTCTTCCCTACCCAGTATGCTGCTGTGCCCAGTCTTGCCTTGGTTTCTGTGTTCTTGCGAGAATGTCCTTGCGCCGCAGCCTCTTTCATCCCTCTGCGTTCACATGGCACATGAAGTGTGCCAAGCCCTCATCTTCTGGGTCTTCCATCATTGTGTCACCAGTCCGAGCAATGCTACTCTGAGTAAATAAAAATAAAACACAATTTGGCCACTGAGGCTTTGAGCTAAGAGCTCGGGGCTGTGTGGCCTGGCACAGTAAGCGAGCCGTGGGGGAGTCTTCATCCTTCCCGAGAACCTTCTATTGAACATATTAAGAAGGACTTCCCACCTCTGCAGCCTGGATCTCTGGAAACCTTTCTTGTTTTGTGCAAATGTACTTTTCTGTCCTATAGCAAAATATTTTCTGGAAGCTTGTCTTGCTAGAACAATGCTTTCCTCATTGAATACATCCATTTAAGAAAAGTCACGGCTCCTTTTTCGCACCTACATCAAATGAAGGATGCAGCACTGTGCCCCTGAGAAAAGCCCTACCCACCCTAACTCCGCACCGTGATTGCTGCTGCCTCCACTTCCTGCTTTCTGTGCATTCCAGGTCCCTGTGCTGCCGGAGTCGTGGGGATCAAGATGCCTCGTTACTGCCTATTCGGAGACACCGTCAACACAGCCTCTAGGATGGAATCCACGGGCCTCCGTAAGAAAGATCACTTTTCTTAGAGGAAGAGTGTGTCTTCCAACAGAGGGAAACTAGAGAACAAAACGCACAATAAGGAGCTACAAAGTGCTAGTGAGATGAAAGAATGACCTTTCACATTGACTGGACGTGAGCCTGAGTCCATTTGGTCCTTGCGACATTTGCTTTTGTCGCTGCCATTTCCTGGGAATTACTGTGTTCTTCCTTTTTAACTCAGTAGTAGACTATTTCTATTTGTTTGGGTTCATTTGCAATGCATTCAGACATGCTTTCCCTGGAATGGTCATGAAATTTAGCATGGAAGTTAAAAAAAAAAAATTCAGGCGCTCCTGGGTCGTTCAGTCGGATAAGCAACTGCCTTTGGCTCAGGTCATGGTCCCAGGGTCCCGGGATCGAGCCCCGCATCAGGCTCCCTGCTCAGCGGGGAGTCTGCTTCTCCCTCTCCCTCTGCCCCTCTCCCCTACTCATGCTCTCTATCACACACTCTCTAATAAATAAATAAAATCTCTTAAAAAAATTCAGGGGGCTAGATATGGAGCATACGCTGGCTCGTTTTCCTATTCCTCTTTTGTTTTCCTGGGAATTGGTTTTAGTAAAGAAAAACATAAGTATTTATTATACGCAGAAGCCTCTATTGCATTTGCCTGACAGGGTAGAGGCGCTGGGAGCTACATGTAGTGGATAATAAATACTGGTAACAGTGATAGTAACAGGAATCTATGTAAGAGAGAAAGCAAGCTTTGGTAGGTGTGGGTGGGGCTTACAAGAACACAGGTGGTAGAGTGGTATCTTGGCAGTCTGCTGACAACCTGATACTGGTTTGTACTAGAAAATCATGGCATAAAGGAAAGGGCGGATTTGGGTCACAGTTACAACTATACAAATCACTGTCTGTATAAACGGGGGGAAAGTTGCCTCATCTTTCTAGGCATCAGAAAGTGGAAGGAATAAATTGAGGATGGGAACCGCAGGGGCCACCACTCTGAGGAGGAGGGAGAATCTATAGAGCACAACCTGGGGAGCCCCTTCACTCAGGACCCCCAAAAGCAATATCAGACCCTCTTTCATCCCATGTGTGATAGAATTTATCTCACGGATTGTATTTTCAAGTGTCCTTTCACTAAAACAGCTCAGCTGTCAAGAACTCCTGTAACAAATGTCCTGAATCAAGTGGAAACAAATGTGTTCGTATAATAGACTTCAAAATGGATGAGATTTTCATTGATCATTTTGCATTTCCAGCCTTGAGAATTCATGTGAGCGGCTCCACAATAGCCATCCTGAAGAGAACTGAATGCCAGTTCCTGTACGAAGTGAGAGGGGAAACGTACTTAAAGGTAAGGGATCCACAGAGAGAGGACCCAGAAAAAGCACTCACTCGGGGGTCACCTCCTTGGAGACAGGACATCCAGTGGTCAGTAATATTGAGGAGCACAAAGATGAAGAATCCTTTTCTGCACTCCCTGCGGTGATCACCCATTACCCCCTGTAGGAGAAGCCACCCCTGAAGAATGCGAACTCAGAGCCTTTTTCATATTTTGAACTAACACCAATATGTTATAAAATGCTACCACCATTTCTTCCACATACCTCCAAGTTTTGTGTCCATTTCCTCCTGCAAAGCTGAGAGCTAAGGTCTGGGACAGAACTTATTTATTTATTTATTTAAGGTGTATTTATTTATTTGAGAGAGAGCGAGAGAGCGGGGGTAGGGGGAGGAGCAGAGGGAGAGGGAGAGAGAAACTCAAGCAGACTCTGCATTGAGCACAGAGCCCAACACGGGGCTCGATCCCATGATCCTGAGATCATGACCTGAGGTGAAATCAAGACGCTCAACCCACTGTGCCATCCAGGTGCCCTGGGACTTATTTAGCTTAAGTCAAAGCCCCCATGTCCTCCCTTACTTCCTTGCCCTCACTGCAAGATGCTGCTTCTCTCTAAAACCACCTCTCCAGGGGTTGCTTTACCATTCTTTTTTTTTTTTTTTTAAGATTTTATTTATTTATTTGACAGAGAAAGACACAGCGAGAGAGGGAACACAAACAGGGAGTGGGAGAGGGAGAAGCAGACCCCCCCGCCGAGCAGGGAGCCCGATGCGGGACTCAATCCAGGGACTCCAGGATCATGACCTGAGCCGAAGGCAGTCGCTTAACCAACTGAGCCACCCAGGCGCTCTGCTTTACCATTCTGAAGCTCTGGACCCGTGAATTGCCTGCCACCTGTGGCCCCAGACTTCTGATTCAGCATCATCTGGGTGCTTTTGAAAATGTAGATACCTGGACTCTCCACCAGGCTTGCTGAGAAAGACCCTCTGTGGATGTAGATCAGGAATCTATATTTTTAAGGAGTAGTCTAAGTGATCAGGATGCACGCCAAGGATGGAGAATCACCAGTCTCTCCTCTCCAGGCTGTTCCTCATATTCATAACAACTGCCTTCCAGAGGTACCAAGGGTCTCCAGTTGGCCCTCGGGCTGCTTTTCAAACGTCATTCCAGTCCTTTCACAACTGATCTGAAGCCAACTACCAACCGTAAGATGATCTGTCTCCAGGAGCCACAGTGCTTCTAATCTTTACACTGTGACTGCAACTTGGAAAAGCCTTCTTTCCTGTAGACGTGCCCTATATCACACGCATTATCAATACACTTTCTGCACAGAGCATTCCCCCCAGCATAGAAGTGGTGTATGGAAGACTGCAGTCCAAACACAGCCAGCAAACTACTCACTAAATAGGAGTGATTTGTAGGGCGCCCGGGTGGCTCAGTCTGTTGACATCTGACTCTTGGTTTTGGCTCAGGTCATGATCTCAGGGTCATGAGATCTAGCCCCAGATTGGACTCACACTCAGCATGGAGTCTGCTTGGGATTCTCTCTCTCCCTCTCCCTCTGCCTCTCCCTATCGTGTGTGCTCTCTCTCTCTCAAATAAATGAACCTTTAAAGATGAGTGATTTTTAAATATGTAGCCATCCCATCTCCTATTCAAATACAAGGTTTGGCGAAAATAGGATTTCCAGTACATTTCCATTCATTTTATAGCCTCCAGATGTGCCCAGCAGAAGTCACTTAATAAGCATTTTTTAGGGTGTACATGTCTTTGTAATTTACATGCTTAAGGTGGGGAAACTGTGGCAAAAGGTTTGTGACGAAATCTTGTGGCGAAAAGGGCTAGAAGAAAAAGTGGGTGATGAAAACCAGTTGGATGTTTTGGCGTAGCAGGATTGGACGCGAATTTTCTTCTTTTTTCATTTAGAGTTCTTATGATGTTGCTATAGCGACACTTTGAGATGTCTTTTGGGGAAAAAAGAGAACTCTACTTTGGAAAAAAAACATGTCTGGGGAATGAGAGACTTATTTTTAAAAAGGCACTTGGAAAGAAAGATACGTCTAGAGGGAATGCAAATCCCATCAGAACATGGGCTCTACTGAGGTGTGGACACTGATGAGAAACATGGAAGTGAGGTGTCTCTTGGAGATGGATGTTTGTCAGCACCGTGGGCCAGAGCTGACCTGTCTCACTGGCCTCTGTGGCGCCCACATTTCTTGTCTCCCCAGGGAAGAGGAACTGAGACCACCTACTGGCTGACGGGGGTGAAGGGCCAGGAGTACAACCTGCCGACCCCTCCTACTGTGTAAGCCGCTGGGTGTGGCAGGGCGGGACAGGGGAGGGGCAGGCTTGGCTTTATCAGTTGGGTACCTACAGCCAATGTAACAGTTGGCAAGTGCTCCACCCATGGCAATGATAATATTGAATACACGGCCAGGGACTACATACATGAGAAGTCTAGAAACCTCCCTTCTTGGATGCCAGAAGCTGGGTGTTCAGGCACGCTCAGAACCGAGGAGAGTTGACAGCTCACCTCCTGGCAGATCTGGTTCAGACCAGAGAAAGGCCTGCTGGTGGCCAAGAGGCACTCTGTGACTCAGAACCCTGCCCGCAGCTCTCTGTGGGGCTGCTGATGGAAACAGGACCTCCCCCCAACCCCCTGCCCACCCCAGGACTGTGGTTCTGGGTTTTCACATGGAGGCTGTGTTCTCCCAGAGATGAGGAAGGCCAGGTTTCAGGTCTAACGAACAGGTTTCAGTTCCCTTCATGGTGACCAACAGGGTCACCCCGTTGCACATTTGGTTGCTGCAATCAGTCGCATGGCTGCTGGGGTGGCTTTTGCTATGGTAGAGAGACCCTATCTTGCAGACTCCCAGATGCTGGACCCAGATAGATGGTGAGCCTGTAGAGAAGCGAACACAAGCAAGATCTTCCCTGGGCCACAGGGGAGCCAGCCCATTATTGGAGCACCCAGGTCCATTCCAGACTCTTGAAACCCTCCATCCCTTTGGAGGCCTCCCCAAACAAGATCCACACCCCAGAATGTGTGGGACCCAAGTCCTCAGGGTTGGGTCACAGGGGCCTCGCATTGTCCTGGCTTTGTTTGCCCTCCCTGAAGTGGCATGTGGAAACCTAACCGTGCTTCCAAATCCAAGCAGCATGCCATTCCACTCGGAAGTTGAAATAGAATTTTCTGCTTGAAATGTATCCTGCTTTTTCCACAAATGCACAGAGCAGGGATGACAGCTCTTGTAAGCCCATCAAAAGCAAGGCTCATTCTGTATTCTCTGGACTTCCCGTGTTTAGCACGGACTAAGCACTCATTAAGTGTTTGGTAAACAGAACTGATTGTTCTGGAGCGATGGAATATTCTGTATGAATTGCTGAGAAGTTCCATTTTCCCTCCGCACTCTCTTTCCAGGGAGAATCAGCAGCGCTTACAAGCTGAATTTTCTGACATGCTCGCCAACTCTTTACAGAAAAGGCAGGCGGCGGGGATAAGATGCCGAAAACCCACACGGGTGGCCAGCTACAAAAGGGGCACTCTGGAATACCTGCAGCTGAACACGACCGACAATGAGAACACACAAGCGAACTAAGTAGAGCTGCACTCCGGCAGCGGCCTCAAGTGTCCCGGGGCCCTCAAAGCGACCGAAGACTTAGCTGCGCTCTGCTTAGCCTTGGCTGCCTTGGCTGGAACATAGACTTGCTTCTGTGAATCAGATGTGCACTCTCGGTGCAAAAATTACCTTCTACTCTGGAGTCTGATCTCAGCAGTGGCTCCAGGGAACGTCCCCCTGGGAAAGAAGAATGGATGGACTGTCTCCACGTTGAAGAGATTGTGTTCTTATTTCATTTATTTTGTTTTGGTTTTGTTTTGGTTTGTTTGCTGGCTCTTTTTCCTTCTGTATTCATGAGAGTTTTTGAATGGTCACGATTATATTTTAAATACCCTATCTCCATTAAATTATATTTAACTCATAATTTTTGCAGAAAACATGCTATATGGGAGGCAGGAATAAAAGTTAAAAATGTCCTGAGTCTGTGTATGTGTTTCCAGCGACTCCAGCCATTTTCCTGAAATGCGCTAGCGGCCATCTTGTGCTTGCTGGACAAAGGATTACAGTCCCCAGCACGGAAGCAAGGCAAAGCCAGGATTGTTGTTCAGGGCTACGAACTTGGATGTTCAGTATCTCCAGCTACGCCCGAGGGGATGTTATGCCTAGCCTTCTACCATGGGAGACAGGGCCTACATCTGTCTCCAGTCTGAGGTAAAGGTCAGATCTTATTTACTGGTAAAGACAAAGTACTTGAAACTCTGCAAATATCCCCTTCCTGCCATCCAGCAGTCATCTTCTGCCCCCCTTCTTATGGTACCCCAGAATAAATCATTTGCTTGAAATCTCGGGGGAAATGACAAAAGGCAGTGTGGAGTAGATTAGAATCAGAAAGGCAAGAATGTAACACTCCTGGCACTAATCTGAACTAAACTGCTTCGACCACATTACTCTTCCCACCCTCCACCCCCACCCCACCACAAAACCACTCCAGAGATCAGAAAACACGTTATGTTTTTTCCATCACCTGGAAAGGCGTAAAATCAAAAATAATAAAGTCTCTCCTGATTTATAGGTTTAGCCCTTCATATGCAGCAAGAGTCCTTACCTGGAATCTGGAGGTTTGTAATTTGTGCCTCAGCGTCTCTGCGGCAATGGCTTCACAATTCCAAAGAAATATGCTTATAAAGCAAGAATTATTTGCATACATGCAAGATAGCTTAGAAAGTTTGTAACCCATGAATTCTATGTGAAAAAAGTACAAGAGGAAGTACTGTGTGGAAACAAGAAATAAATTCAAGAGGAATACAGGAAATCCTAGAATCAATTATTTTATACCTTTGATATATACTCCTCTTGAAACATGCATGATCTGACTTAAAAATATTTTAGTAGTAATACAACTAAATCAAAGCTATGTGTTTTGTCTGTTTAGTTCCAGATATCCAGTATCAAAAAAGGAATTAGAATTTAAATGAGAAAGGCAATTTTACCTTATTCTTTTTTTATAATTCCCCTAGAAAACAATGAAAATAACAAATTATAGAGGAGACAACTAAAGAAACAAATACTCAAGATTTTAAACTTCAATTTCAATTAAAGATGAGTGATTTTTAAATATACAACATGTAGAACAGCATACCTGTTCTAAAACTGATATCTGGGATAAAATAAAGGAGAAACCTTGAGCAGCTCTTACTTCCTCAGACCTCAAGCAGGAAAGAGATTTCCCTCCAAGTTAATATCATATCCTAAAAGCCTGGCTGCTGATTAGGTGACCAGATTGAGGCGATGATCAAGCAGGAAATGACCTTGTAAATATTTTGAAAGCCTCCGAATGGCAGAGAAAATAGAAACTATGTTGATATAAAGTCTTCAACATAATATCCCATTGGAAAGAGATGCCAGAAGTAAAGCAGAGGAAGGAGTAGAGGAGGAAACCAATAATTTCCATTGCAATTTTAAAGGGCTCAGCTATGAGTTACATTAACCATTCAATGGAACCACTCAATGCAGCCCAATAGAAATATGTCAGCCTCATATGGACATTTCTTAGCTTTTTATTTTGAAAAAATAACACATTCATAGCAAGTTGCAAAAAAAGAACAAGAGGGCATCTGGTCCAGATAAGATGGCATAGACTCATTTCTCCCCGATCTTTCTCTCTCAGTACAACTGTAAATCCATGATACAATGCAAGACACAAGTAAAGTAGAACCAAGGAGGATGGGAAGAGGAAAACAGACTTTTTAGGGACCCCAAGACTGCCAGAACAACATTGCAACAGAGTGTCTTACTCTTCTCCACTCAACAAAAGAAGGCAAGTCAGACCCAGCATTTTTTAACTTTTGAACCAAAACTGCTTTGCAACTTTGTCAAAATCAACTGTCCATACTTGGGTGATTCTGTTTCTGGGTTTTCTATTTTATGCCATTGATCTATGAGTCATCTTATCCCTCATCCCATGCCACATAGTCTTGATTATTGTAGCTGTGTAATAAATCTTAAAATCAGGTGGAGTACTTCATCCCACTTTATCCTTTTGCAAAATTGTTTCAGCTATTACAGTTTTTTTGCCTTAGCATATAACTTTTAGAATAAGCTTATATACAGCTCTAATAAAACTTGCGAGGGTTTTGATATCATTTGCATCAAACCAATATGTCAGTTTCGGGAGAACTGACAGGCTATGTTGAGTCTTCCAATCTATGAACATGGTATGTCTTGCCATTTATTTAGATCTCCTTTTACATATGCAATTTAAATATTCTAATAGTCACATTTTAAAAAAGAAACAGGTAACTTACTTTAATAATATCTTTAACTAAGTCAGTATATTCAAAGTGTTATTTCTGCATGAAATCAATATAAAATTATTTAGATATTTTTCTTTTTTTGTGGTAAGCCTTTGAAAGCAGTGTATATTTTAGTTACAGAACATCTCAATTCAACCTAATCATATTTAGAGTGCTTAATAATCACATATCACTAGTCATTACTAATTCAACAGCATCACTTTAGAATGCCAAAAACTCGGGGACATACTTTTTCAGAGAAACGAGAGGAAATTATAGATTAAGTGAGAGAGCAAGAGGATTTATTCACTCTCTCAAGAGATACCCAGATACACACATGACATAGGTGTTGAAACTATCTAATGGGGAATTTTAGACAACTATAATTAGTATGTAAAAAGCTCTGAAGGAAAACATGAGCAACATGTAAGTTCAGATGGGCAATTCAGCACACAGCTGGAAGCAACAGGAAAGAATCAAATGGAAATACTACAAATAAGAAGCATAGTGACAGAGAGAAAGGATGTCTTTAATGGCTCATTACTAGACTAGCTGAGGAAAGAATCTATGTACTTGAATGTAGCATTAAAGAAATTCTGCAAACTAGCCAAAGAGAAAAAGTAAATAAATCAAAACAGAACTACTAAGAACTGTGGGACAATATCAAATGGCCTCAGGTGTGTAAATGGAATCCTAAATATACAACAATGCAGAAGAAACATTTGAAAAAATAATGACTGAAAATTGACCAAATGTAATGACAGACACCAAATCACAGATCCAAGATAACAAAGAACACCAAACAGGATAAATGCCCCAAACTACACTTACATTCAAACTGCTGAGAACAAAGAAAAAATTGTAAAGGTAGTGTGGGGTTGGTGGGGGTGAGGGGATGAGGAGAGAGACACACATTACACACAGAAGAACAAAGTTAAAAATTACAGCCAACTTGTCTTCTGAAACTATGCAAACTATAAGACAATAAAAGGACATCTTTAAAGGGCTGAAGAAAGAAAAATAGAATTCTATACCCAGCCAAAAAAAAAAAAAATCAAAAGTGAATAAAAAAATACTTTCTCAAAAAAAGAATATGAGAATTTATTGCCAGTAGACCTACTCTACAATGCATGTTAAATGAATATGATACCAGATAGAAACTTGGCTCTTTAAAAAGAAACGAGTAGTACTGGAAATGCAATATAAAAAAGTCAAAAAATTTTTTCCTATTTTTAATTGTTTTAAAACCACTCTTGTGTTTACCTTCTTGATTTCAGTTTCCTGTTGGACAGCACAGATTTAGAAAAATTGCAGCTTTATTTTGATTTGCTTTTTGACTTTGCACCAAAGGAGATATAAAAATGAAAAAAGTATATGAAAAGATGTAAAGCATCATTAGTCATTAGTAAAAGTTTATTAAAGTCACAATGAGATAACACCACATATATTAAAATGGCTGAAATTAAAAATCTGACAGTATCAAGTGCTGACAAGGATGTAGAACAAATGAAACTCACACATTGTTGGCAACAATGTAAAATGGTACAGAAACTTTGGAAAATAGTTTGGCAGGTTTTATAAAGTTAAACATTTACCATAGGGCCCAACAATCCCACTCCTAATCTGTAATTATACAAATGAAATGAGAACTACATTCACACAAATACATGTTTCTGAATGTTTATATTAGCTTCATTCATAACCACCAAAACTGGAAACAACTGAGATTTTTTTCAATAGGTGGACTGATCAAGGAACAATAGGAAAGCCATTCAATGAAATACTACCCAGTAATAAAAAATAATGAACTACTGTTTCACATGACAACATGGATGAATCTTAAATGCAACATCTTAAGTGAAAGAAGCCAGACCCAAAAGACTCTATATTGTATGATTTCATTCATATGATATTCTGGCAAAGGGAAAATGGTTGCCAATTGTGTGGAGGGGGGGTTGACTACAAAAGGATAGAACAAATGAACTGGGGTGAGGTGGGCAGGCTTGTAACTGTCCTATTTGATACTGTGATGGTAAATACATGATTCTGTGCATTTGTCAAAACGCCAAGACTGTGTTGCACAAAGGAAAGACTTTTACTGTGAGCAGTTTTTTAAAAATGCAACCAGATGTAGATTGAACCCAAGATGGAATGCAGACTGTGACAAACAAATGTGTTCTACAGAATGGCATAATCTCACTAAAGAAGGTGGTAAAGAAAGGAGCTAACAGAAGTAACTTTGGAAAACAGTGTTTTGAGATGTTGTAAGGCTAAAAACAAAACAACTGTACAAAACACTGTGGTCTAGTTGATTGGTTTGTTCTTTAGAAAAGCATGGATGGGTTAGAAATTTTGAAACTCCTTTGAACAGATACTAAATTTGGGTATATAAGGAAATATATTTTAGATATGAACAACTGGTTTCACATTCAGAGAAAGAAGTTATAAATAAAGAGGTAATGTTAGAATTACCCTTGAAGAGCTAGATTGGATCAGAGGTATCACTATGAATAATCATGTTGATTTTTAAGATAGAGATAGGTAGATAGATAGATAGATGTATATATGTCTATATACTAACCAACTGCTAGGACCTAGAAGTGGTGATACCCAATAGCAATGAACATAACTAGTGTCCAGATTATGGGTTGTAAACCCCATTCACAAAAGCAATTGGAGCTCCTTGGAGAAGTGATTGATTTCAAGGTGAGGGCAGGAAAAATACAAAGTAAGCCTAGAGGATTTTGTGTTGTAATGAAGTGCTCAGAGGACAAAAAAAAGAAGTTGTGGTCATGTCAAAATGACACAGCAACCAACTGAAGGAACTCCCAAGAGTCAAACCTGGAAGAAATTTAGCAACTAAAAAATAGTGAAGTTTTCTATTATAACTTAAAGAATAAAGTAAATATCCATGATTCCATACTGCTATAAATAGCTGATTAAATATATAAACTATGGAGAAGAGACAATTCTTCCTTAGAGGAGAATCCAATTAATAAATGTAGAAGAAATGAAAAATGCGGCACCTGGGTGGCTCAGTTGTTAAGCGTCTGCCTTCAGCTCAGGTCATGATCCCAGGGTCCTGGGATCAAGCCCCGCATTGGGCTCCCTGCTCAGCAGGAAGCCTGCTTCTCCCTCTCCCACTCCCCCTGCTTGTGTTCCCTCTCTTGCTATGTCTCTCTCTGTCAAATAAATAAATAAAATCTTTAAAAAAAAAAAAAAAAAGGAAATGAAGAAAAATGAGAATGACTTGGAGAACACCAGAGTAATAATTGTTTCAGGCAGCATCTGAAATTACTGCTAAAATTGATGGGTGAAGATTTAAAGAAAAACAGTACTTGCATAGTTGCAAAGTATCTCCCCTCAGATATTTGGTACAAAGGAAAAACTAGTGATCTAAAGCAGAACTCAGACACCACCTCAATCAGACGATTAAGACTAACTTCACCAGTATTAAGACACATTAACATTATATACCCCATGATATGATGCACAGAGAGGGTCCCATCACACATGTGATATTCTTCCCTAAAATAGAACCTCAATCTAATCATAAGAAAATATCAGACAAATTCAAATCGAGGGACATTTTACAAAATATTTAATCAGTTCTTGAAAGAAAGTCAGAGGAAAGAGTGAAACCCTAAGAAAATTAGCTTATAAGTTGAAGGACTCAGAAGTGACATCTGTTTGAAGTTACAGTGGTGACCAATACAGGCACTGATCCCCTTGGTAATAGAAGGAGGCAAGAGAACAAGACAGTGTTACAGGTGAGCTGACTTTCCATCTGTCTTAGTAGGAAGTCAGATAACGTCTGAGTTGATAAAACAAGTAACAAGAGTATCCCCTGCTTTCCAAAAGTTCGAGCTAATGCTGCTTGCTTTTACAAAAGACCTCCTATATTCATACCTGTTTTCACCAACCAAAGGAAATTCAAAGAGGATTTTCACTTTTATGAAAAAAGCTGTTATAGTACTAATACATTCCTGTCTGAGAGCATCTGCTTAATGACCATATAGCTTTATTTTGGTAACTGAAAAAAAAAAGAACAATAACAAAAGTAATGTGGGAAATTGTGCCCTTTGTGCCTGACTCCCACGCATTTTTATCCAGCCCGCAGATGATAAGCCAGATGTTGGATGATGTGTTCTGAAAATGACCTTGTTCCATCAAGTGGTGATAAGTTAACCATTCCAGAAAGAGAAGAATTTCCGGTCTAGAACCCATGGAGAAAGACTTTGTATCTGCAGTCACGGCACATTTTCACGTTTGCTAAAGATGCCATTATCTTTCTTCTGTACTTTTACAGAATATAAGGCTTTATGCATGTGCTTACACATACACATATACCATACAATGCAATCTCAGTGAAAATACATTTTATCCTATACCTATAAATAATTGCAATTTAACCTTGTGGAGATTATTCCAATGTCAAATTATTTGATGTATTAAGATAGAGCTCCTGGCTTATTGTTGGGCAGATGCATGACTTCACTATTTACATTGTTTACCAAAAAACATGATTTATCACTGTGAGTTCTATATTTCTTTGAAAACAAATAAATCAGATCTTGTGGTTTGTGAAAAAAGGGATGTTTTGTAAGAGTAGGATTGCACAAAGGCTTCCGCAGCTCCTAGGGGACCCTAGACTCCCCAGTCACCCGTTCAGCTCGGGAACAAAACGGGTAGAGAGCAGGGTTCCTCACGTGATGGACTTCCCCCATCTCTGGAAAAGCCCAAGAAATGGGCTTACAGGCCACAAAACCAGGATACTGCGGAATGATACCTGGATTGTCACACACAGACCTGTTTCAGCAAAACGCCACAGCAAAACAGTGCCCTGTTTGCCAGAAGCCCCCCCAGAGGCCTCTGTCGCGTGCACCTCACAAACACGGCGGCCTCCTCACACGGCTCCAAGTTCTCCAGGATCATCCGCTTCATTTTCCTGTGTACGTGCCCTACGCCACCACCCACTGGGCTGTGAGCGTCCCAGTGAGAAGGAAGCTATGGTGTTCTGAGAAAAAGGAACAAAAACAAAAAACTAAACCCAAGCAGAAAACCCATCCCATGAACGATATGTAGGAGGCAATCAATAACATAGGTTGATGATTTCACTGCTGATATGGATAATGACCTTTTTGGTGCTGATTCCACTGCCTAGGACTCGGTCAACAAAGATTCCTGAAATGCAGAGTTGGTCAGAAGCAAGGGCAAGTTTTTTTTGCCACGGAGTCTGCCAATGTGGGGAGACACACAGCCTTTGGCTACAAACTGAAACGTACCCTCCAAAGGGGGAGGGTTAGGGTCGGGGTTAAACAGGAAAAATCCACAAAGTCTGTGCCCTTTATCGGGGTTGGTCAGACTCAGGTGCCAAACTGCAGGAGTGCAGTGACAAGCAGGATACAGCCCACTATCTCTGGTGGCGGTCTCAGGATGTGGCAGCCACTAGGGAGCGTGATTAAGATGTGTTGTAGGGGTCTTTCCAGGAATTTTGCTGAATTTTGTGAAATTTGTCATCTCAAGCTGTGCTGACTGGTTTTGTTCCCCACGGTCATTCAGCCTGATTAAAATTTTAGTTTTTGTCTCTTGACATGAGGGCACCCCTCTGGTCTGTTAGCTGTTGCTGTCTAATCAGTGGGGTCTTCTGTTCTCACATCTCTCCCACATTCTTCACTTATATTTTGAGATTCACCTCAGATACGACCTTCTCTTGCAGGACTCCTTGAAGCGTGCCCTTCCCTTCCATGTTTTGGGGTTCAGGGCGGGCCACCCCAGAATATGCCACTTTGGCATATTGATTCTTTTGAATGAAAGTTATTTGAGAAACAGCCAGTGCAAGAAGGACACTCTGACTCCCCCTCTCTGTCCCCCTAAAAGCAGGAAATAAATCTCTCCTGAGAAAGGTAGCCTCCCTGCCCGGGGAAGGTAAAGAGACCTTTTTATCACCAGAGATAGGGAGTTGAGGGCGGAGAAGGTTGTGTAAACAAAATCTCCTTGGTTTCTTCATTAATTATTACCCAAGCTGACGTTTCTGTCTGACAGTTCTTCACAAATTTATTGTTTCTTTTTTCTTTTTTTTTTAATTTAAATTCAAGTTAGCTAACATATAGTTTATTATTAGTTTCGGAGGTAGAGTTCAGTGATTCATCAGTTGCATATAACACCCACGTGCCCTCCTTAATGCCCATCACCCAGTTACTCCATCCCCCCACCCCTTCCCCTCCAGCAACCCCTAGTTTGTTTCCTATGCTTAAGAGTCTCTTATGGTTTGTCTCCCTCTCTAATTTTGTCTTATTTTATTTTTCACTCCCTTCCCCTATGTTCATCTGTTTTGTTTCTTAAATTCCATATATGAGTGAGATCATATGATAATCATCTTTCTCTGACTGACTTAACAAATTTAGTGTTTCTTTGTCTAAAAGGTATATAAACACCTTGGGTGTCATATCTTTGAGGCCCCCATATATACAAAATTAAATTAAATTTTTTTTTTCTCCTGTTAACCTGATTTGTGTCTATTTAATTACTAGGGGTAGAAGGAAATTCCCCCCCCCCCCCCGCCAACATCTGCCTTAGTGCCCATCCTCTGTGCCCCTAAAGCACTTACCACACTGTTGAAATGGACTGTTTACCTTCTAGGCCCCTTTGGACCATGAACTCCTCAAAGGCAGAGACTTTGGTCCCATCATCTCTGCATCACAGAGCCTAGCACAGTGCCTGGAAAACAGTAGGCACTTCACATATGTTGATGAAAGGAAACCATGGTTTAGTAGATTTCATTTTTAACTACCATTTGGTTTACAGTGACTTGAAATTTGTCAGGAACTGGGCTGGGCTGAAAAAAACAGCTGAGCTGCCTGTTGCCAGGGTGGCTGACTAAAGCAATAAGCCAAAAGTGAAAGAATCAAGGCTCTGACCACTTACAGTGATGATATGAGCAAGAGTCCCAAACCAGAGAAAACTCTGCCTCCCCCTGTCCATTTCCCCCCATGGAACAACACACCAGTTGAGAGTCGGGTGGATCAGCAAAGATGTGGAGTTTCTCACTGTCGAAGGAGCCCCAGACAAAAGGCTCTGGCCGTCCTATGGACTCTGGGGTCAAGTGGAGGTGAGGGAGAAGGGCCAGGAGTGGAAAAGTACGAGGTGAGGGAGAAGGGCCAGGAGTGAGAAAGTACTCGGTACTGAATCAGAGTGGAGGAAAGTATCTTGAGGGCTTCTTTCTCCTCCTCCTGCAGGTAAGGAGGCCTCCTCCAGAGGCACTGGAAGAGGACCTCTGGCCAAGGTCTCACATAGAGAGACCTGGGAATAAAGGCACCAGGGCTAGGAATGATAGTAGGCAAAGAGCAGGACTGCCCGGGTCCTTGCCTATACCTCCCTCCAGAGACGCAGTGCACGGGCCGGGCACCCAGGCTGGCGTGGAGAGGACAGCTTTCCCCATGAGCCTTTGTAATGGCCTCTGGTCAGGCCTGAAAAAAAGCACATATAGGTGATTCACCAGGAGCCGACCTCCGCAATATTAAATATCAAGGCCAAAGCACAGAAACAATGAACTAGAAGGGGCAGCAAAGCTGGGTTTTCCAAGGGAGGCACAGAGAGCTGACATACGTCCATGACAAATTCCTAAGAGAAGGGTCCAAACCTGGGGATCAGCTAAAGTGAAGCAGGAATGCCCACTCTTCTAGTAAATTAGGAAAGGCCAACAAAACTATGACCTAGCAGTTATCTATATCTTTGAAAAATTGGTGCAGTGCTTTTGTTAAAAGCAAAAAAGAAAAATAAAACAAAAGTCAATGTGGGACTTTGGTCTTCCCCACACCAAATATGTAATGTCCTTTCCAACACCAACAACCAACCCTCTGACACCGACTAGGTGACCAACAATTCAATTGCCCTAGCTTCTTGCCCTAGCTACCCAGAGTTAGCATGGACCTGAGAGGGTAAGGGCTCAGTCCCACAGGACTGTCCCCACTCCGGGCACCGGTCACATGTCCCCGAGGACCACCCATCCTTCTGACAGACACACCATAAATTGGGGCTCCCACAAACCCTTCCTCAGATTCCATGATTTGCTAGAATAACTCACGGAACTCAGGAAGACACTTTACTGAATGACTACCAGTTTATTGCGCAGGCTACAACTCAGGAACAGCCCATGAAGAGAAGCATAGAGCAAGGGGTGGGGGTGAGGGTGGGGGCGGTGCACATGCAGAGTTTCCCTGGATCTCCAGATGTGTCACCCCCACAGCACTTTGATGAGTTCACCAACTCAGAAACTCCTCAACCCCCGCCCCCTTGTTTAGGGATTTTTGTGGAAGTTCCATTATACAGACATGGTTGATTAAATCCTTAGCCATTGGACTAATCTCTCAGCAGTGGGTGGGTGGCAGGTCTGAAAGTTCTAAGCCCCTAATCGCATGGCCAGTTTTTCTGGCATCTGGACCTCATCCCAACACTATTTAGGGGCGAACTCATTAGGACAAAAAAATACTCTTACCACTCAGGAAATTCTCAGGGTTTCGTCAGGAAATTCTCAGGCCGGGAACAGGGCCAAAGACCAAATATGTGTTTTATCATACCACAGTCAGGCGGACATGTTGGGAATAGCATAAGAAGCCAGCTCCTCACTTGCAGCTTCCAGAAACTTCCATTCATGCTCAACACGGAGCAGCTATTGTTCTTAGTAGTATGTATACTCTTAATGATTGCTGTTGATTGGATACTGTATTGATACCTAGAGCTGCTTGTAACAAATATCCACAAACTCGATGGCTTAAAATAATAGAAATCTGTTCTCTCACAGTTCTGGAGTCCAGAAGTATGGAATCAAGGTGGTGTCAGGTCATGCCCCCTCCAAATCCTTCCTTATCTCTTCCAGCTGCTGGTGGACACCATGGCTCTAATCCCTGCCTCCATATGTCCATGGCCTTCTCTCCATGTCTATCCTCCCTGTGTCTCTTATAAAAACACTTGCTATTGGATTTAGGGCTCACCCAGAGTATCTAGAAGGAGCTCATCTGGAGATCTTTAATTTAATTATCTCTGCAAAGATTCATTTGCCAAATAAGGTCACATTTGCAGGCCTTGGGGATATCTTGGGTGGGGGGGGCGGGCATTATTCAACCTACTAGACACATTCTGCTCACCTCATACACTCTCTGAAGGGAAGCACAAAGCTTCCTCTTTTGCTTTCTTCATTCCCAAGGTGGAGAAGTTTAAACACAGGTCTGAGTGAAAGCCAATGAGGCACTAGAGCTTTCCTGCAGAAGTGAATGCAGGTTCTTGTTCTTTTCTTCCTCTCTCCACTCTCCTGCTGAGACTTCCGTGACGAGGAAGGCCCAGGGGACAAGGGTGAAACCCACAGAAAAGAACCACAGAGCTGGCTGCTAGAGATGGGGACTGCTTTAAGCTTTAGGGAAGAAGGGAAAAAGAAATTGATTCCTAAGTCTAGCTCAACTGAAAAAGAGTGGCAGATCAGATAGAAATTTGAGCATTTCTTTGGCACACTATCAACATTATCTCATAAATTCTTACAGTGATACAGCATTTTGTAACAGAAAACTCTGGCTCAGAGGACTTAACACAACTTGCCACTAATCGTTGGTGGAGACGGAATGTGAAACCACATCTGCCTGCCTACAAAGTCTCTATCCTTTCTGTCAAGCCCAGCAGGGAAATAAAATAGCATTCTCTGAAAAATGGCTATACTCTGCAGAAGTGGCCATTTATGATGCCTTTAGAGAAAACCTCTTAACCATCAGAGTTCTCAAACTCTTCCCTTTTTGCAGAAATCCACAGAACTAGAAAGACCTTTCCCCAACTCATCCATTTCTGTCTGTGACCTCAATATTCTTCTATTCTCCGACATTTATTAAATACCTACTGGGTGCTAGGGACATCCTTTAATTTAGCCCACAACAAATTCTGAAGTAACTGTTATCTCTGCTTTACAGACTCTGAAGCAATAAAAACGAGCGATTTTCTTATCATTACACAGCTACTAAAAGTCAAGCCCAGTATTGGGACAGAGGTTGGCCAGACCCCAAAGCCAATGATGCATGTGAAACCTTGTGGTTATTATTTACTTTTGCTTCTCAATACTACTTATTTAGTATTTGTATTTATTCTTTAGTCATATTGCAAATGTGCCTATACTTAATCATCAGTGACTAATCCCAAAGTGTCTTATACCTTCTTCACCCTCTGTCATGCACACATAGAAGGTTATAGAGATACATATTTTCTACACTTATCTGGGCTTAATATCTTTTTCCTGCTCCCCAGATCCAAACTTCACCTTCTTTACTCAGCTCTGTGTCCCCAGGAATCAGGCATTCAGCAAATGGGCTTCTTTGAGTTCTGGATTTGGAATCAGATTTGGCCAATGATAGACTGGAAGGAAGGAGGAGAGTAGAGGCAACTTCATTGCCATGTGACCTGTGTTACCACACAGGATCCCCTGTTAGCAGGACCTCATGCTTGGCTTAATGTTCCACTGTTACTATCTTGAAATCTTTAATAATTTTTGACTGATTTGCCTGTACTAGCACTTTCCAGCCAGACCCCCCTGACAATAAAGAGCCCATTTTTGAACAAGGAGCCCTTCATTTTCTTTCTTTCTTTCTTTCTTTTTTTTTCCCCCAAATTTTTACTTAAATTCCAGCTAGTTAACATACAGTGTAATATTAGTTTTGGGTGTGGAATTTAGTGATTCAACACCTACATACAACACCCCATTCTCATCACAGCAAGTGCTCTCCTTAATCACCATCACCTATTTAACCCACCCCCCCCACCTTCCCTCTGGTAACTATCAGTTTGTTCTATATAGTTTAAGAGCTTATGACCTCATTTAACCTTAATTTCCCTCTTTATTTTTTTTTTAAAGATTTTATTTATTTATTTGACAGAGAGAGAGACAGTGATAGCGGGAACATAAGCAGGGGGAGTGGGAGAGGGAGAAGCAGGCTTCCTGCAGAGCAGGGAGCCTGATGTGGGGCTCCATCCCAGGACCCTGGGACCATGACCCGAGCCAAAGGCAGATGCCTAATGACTGAGCCACCCAGGCGCCCCATAAAAGCTCTGTTTCTAAATACAGTCCCATTGTGGGTTAAGGAGCCCTGCATTTTCACTTCATATTGGGTCCTGAAATTATGTAGCCAGTCCTAGAGGGGAGGAATTTGGAGTGCCAAGACTGCAACTTCTGTCTCTTCTCCACACAGCTTTCTCCTCTCACTCCTTCAGGTCTGGGGTGATCATGGAGCCTCTGCTATGACTAATCCTGGGTTCCTTTACCTTGCACTTGCGCTACACCATGCCCACACCTTTAGTAATCTCTTTGACTGATTTGCCAGTACTAGCACTTTCCAGCCAGACCCCCCTGACAATAAAGAGAAAAATACATTCTTTTGTATATTCATTATTTGCTGAGCACTTATTCCAAGTAAAGCACTGTTACAGGCTCTGGAGATATAGCAGAGGAAATAAAGCACAAAACAAACAAATGAACAAGACAACTCTTCTGCTCTGTAGGAGTTTATATGCTGGAGGAAAAGGTGAAAGAAACAAAAAATACATACATGCCTACATAAATGATCTATCAGATGGTACTAAGTACTGTTGAGAAAATTAAGCAGGGAGGAAAGCCTGAGTGGCGTAGTCAGTTAAGTATCCAGCTCTTGGTTTCAGCTCAGGTCATGATCTCAAGGTCCTGGGATCGGACCCCATGTCAGGCTCCGTGCTTAGCAGGGAGTCAGTTTGAGATTCTCTCCCTCTGCCCTTCCTCTGTGCACTCGCTGTCTCTTTAAAATAAATAAATCTTGCGGGACGCCTGGGTGGCTCAGTCGTTAAGTGTCTGCCTTCGGCTCAGGTCATGATCCCAGGGTCCTGGGATCGAGTCCCACATCGGGCTCCCTGCTCAGCGGGGAGTCTGCTTCTCCATCTCCCTCTGCTGCTCCCCCTCCTTGTGCTCTCTCTCTCTCTCTCTCTGACAAATAAATAAATAAAAATCTTTAAAAAATAAATAAATAAATAAATAAATAAATCTTGAAAGAAAGAAGGAAAGAAGAAAGAAAGAAGGAGGAAAGGAAGAAAGAAAGAAGAAGAAAGAAAGAAAGAAAGAGAAGAAAGAAAGAAAGAAAGAAAGAAAGAAAGAAAGAAAGAAAGAAAGAAAGAAAAAAGCAGGGAAAAGGGCTGACATGTCCTGGAGAAGTGTTGTTTTGGAGAAGGCAGCCAGGCAGAACCTCTTTGATGAGATCTGAGTAAACTGCGGTTGCCTGCCTGTAGGAGAAAGAAAGCAAAAGAAAGATCAATGAAAATTAGTGAAAGAACACAAAAGGTAACATCATAAATACCCAAAAAAGGGAGGATATTTGAAAATGGGGAACCGCCCATTTGAGCCAAATACTACAGAGGACAAAAAGAATCCAGATTTAAATAAAAAATTCAATGGCATGGCAATTAGGAGTAGGCTTAGGAACTTTAAGAAATTTCTAGAGGGTGGGAGATGGAAAGAATCAGATCAGAGGAGATTCCTGCCTGCCCTGAGATATTTGTGAATCCTTAAAAATCACTAAATTTAATTTTAGCAAATAATTCCTCCTGCAAAATGCATACCCACACAGAGAGTTACAAAGTCATGCTGAGATGCTAGGACTTTTGGCCATCAGCTGACCTCACCCAACTCAGCACCACAGGGAAGCCCCTAAGGGCTACATGTCATGGGTATTTGGAACCTCGCTTTGACCATTTAAATTATGATTACTGAGTCCACAAAAGGCAGAGGTCTTCTGTATATTAAAGGAGACCGTTGTGGATCCTCATAATTAAGATGTAACATGGGTTGGGTAAAGGCTTTGGCTACAAGCCCACACATCTACATAAGCTAGTGGTTTGTCTGGTGGTTGTTAGAACAGTTATTTGCAATACAGTCAGAACTTGTTGCTAGTGTTTATTATTTTAAAAATGATACCCTAAGAATCATGTCTACGTTTCTGTTTTCTTACTCCAGTTTCAACCTTAGTCCAGTGGCCACTCTTAACCGTGTCCTGTACACTTGTCCTGTTCTATACTAAAGAACAGAATGGTTTTCACTTGGCTCCAAAGTCAAGGAGAGGATTTGCAGGCAGAACAAAGGGTAGCCCTGAGGCCAAGGGGAAATCTTCAGCATGAGCTCAAGGATGTCTCAAGCATGCACTCCATCAGTCCAGGGTCTAGGCCTGTCACACAGCTCTACTTGATCATTGGTCACCTACTTCTTCCCCAAGACTAGGATCACCTGAGCTGAGCCCAGGTGTGAGGGCCCAAGGCCCAGAGGGCCAGTGCAGGATTTACTGCATTGTCAGGGCTGTGTCTCACAGCCTTTTCCAACTGAGGTTCCACATCTGAACCACGAAATGCAGAAAATTATTTAAGTGACTATTTTCTTAATTCCCCCAAATGGTACATAATTAAAATCCATTCCAGACACATAAGAGAGGTTAACTCGTTTGTTACATACAAAGAATGTCTCTGGCCATTGGAGCTCAGTTTTCTCAAGGAATTCTGTTAAGAAAGGCGGGAAAGTGTCCAGCATATAACTTCATTCACTGGCACTTCTAAACTCCTTCAAAGTGAGTCCTAAGACAGCACTCCTCCAACCCCGACTCCCAGTGACTAACAACAGTCATATATTGTCACACAACTTCTAGCTGAAATCAGAATCTGACATGGATAACTGACCCTTAAAAATTCAGTTTGAATTTCACAAAGTGATAGGTACTAGGTTCTATTTCATAAATGAACATACATTCGATAGAAAATAAAAATGCTGTGGCCTAAGTAAAATGCCTAAGGCACAGGGGAAGCCCCACCCCCCAGCTTCCCTGAGGGAAACAGACAGATCAACAATCTAGGGCTAAATCTCACAAGCGGTGAGGAGTAGTATTTTCAGTATCATTGAGTTCTAAGTATCTTCAAAGTTCTCTTCTTATTTCTTCTGTCATCCACGAGTTATTTAAATGTGTGTTTTTAAATTTTTTTAATGTTTGGGTGAGGATGTCATCACCTTTTTGTCACTGATTCTCATTTAATTCCATTGTATCTATATACCAGTCATTCTCTGTAAGATGTTGTTGGCAGAGGTCATCAAGAGGACGGGAGGGGGCGGAGCAAGATGGCAGAGGAGTAGGAGACCTAAATTTCATCTGGTCCCAGGAATTCAGCTGGATAGGGATCAAACCATTCTGAACACCTACGAACGCAACAGGAGATCGAAGCAAAGAAGAGCAGCAACTCTCTGAACAGAAAAGCGACCACTTTCTGGAAGGCAGGATGTGCAGAGAAGTGAATCTGAGGCGACATTTGGGAAGATAGAAGGTGGGGCAGGGGTCCTCCATCAGCCACTTCTGGCAAGTGATAGAGCAGCGGGGCACAAAATCGGAACATTTAGAAGTCGGCTCTGCTGAGGGATGTCGCTCCAATGGCTAAGCCGGGGGGTGGAACCCTCATGGGACAGTGTGGTCTCAGGACCCTCAGAGTCACAGAAAGTCCGGGGGTCCCTGAGTGCGGCAGAGCTCCCAGGTATCAGAGCGGGGAAGCCAGCTACAGAAACGGAGCCGAGGCCTGGGCTCTCAGCTCGGCGTTGCCATAAATCATGATCTGTGGCACAGTCGGGCCACTGCTCCTCCAGCAGGGACCCAACAAGGGGCAGATCTGGGGAGACTCCCCTTCCTACCCTGGGAGGAGTGGTGCAGGAGTGCACCGCAGGGATCTGCGGGGTTTGGAGACTCCATGCCGGGTCAGGTGCCAGAGATAGAAATGCTCGGTCACAGGCTGGGTGAGCACAGAACGCGGCCAGAGACCGGGGAGACGGGAGTGATCCACTGCTTTTCTCTGGGGACGCACTGAGGAGCGGGGCCCCAAGTTCTCAGCTCCTCTGGGGCAGAGATTGGGAGGCCGCCATTTGCACTCTTGGCCTCCAAAGCTGTAGAGAAAGCTTGCAGGGAACAAAAGCTCCCGAGAGCAAACCCGAGCTGATTCCTTAGACTGGACAGGCAAGGGCGGGGCAATTCTGCCTCCAGCAAAGACATTTGGGAGCCACGGCAACAGGCCCCTCCCCCAGAAGATGAGCAAGAACAGCCAGCCAAGACAAGTTTACCGATCAATGAGAACGGCAGAACTCCAATGCTGGGGGAATACTGCACATAGAATTCATGGCTTTTTTCCCATGATTCTTTGGTCTTTCAAAGTTAATTTTTAAAATTTTTTTTAAATTTTTCTTTTTCCCTTTTTCAACCAACATCTTATCAATCCCTTTTTTAAAAAATCTTTTTTATTTTTCATTTTTAGAGTCATATTCTATCCCTTCATAGTACTTAACCTTATTTTTGGTATATGCATATAAGTTCTTCTCTCTTTAAAATTTTGGGATACAGTTTCTTCTAACAGACCAAAATATACCCTAAATCTCTAGTGTATGGCTTTGTTCTAGTCTCCTGCTTAATCACATTCTCTCCCCCCTTTTTTTAATCCTCTTCTTTTTTCAACCAACTTCTTATCTTATCAATTCCTTTTATAAAATCTTTTATAATTTTCATCTTTACAGTCATATTCCATCCCTTCATCGTATTAACCCTTATTTTTGTACATATGTAAGTTTTTCTTTCTTTAAAATTTTGGGAGGCACTTTCTTCTAACAGACCAAAATACGCCCAAAATCTAGTGTGTGGCACTGATCTATGCACCAGCCTGATCATATTTGATCATATTCTGGGTTTTTTTTTTTGTTTTATTTTGTTTTGGTTGGTTTTATCTTTTTTTTTTTTCTTTTTTCTTTCTTTCCATTTCTTTCCCCCTGGTTTCAGGTCTTTTCTGATTTGTTTAGTGTATATTTTCTGGGGACGTTGTTACCCTGTTAGCATTTTGTTCTCTCATTCATCTATTCTCCTCTGGACAAAATGACAAGATGGAAAAAAATCACCTCAACAAAAAGAACAAGAGGCAGTACCGACTGCAAGGGACCTAATCAATAATTAGTAAGATGTCAGAACTAGAGTTCAGAATGACGATTTTAAAGATACTAGCTGGGCTTGAAAAAAGCATGGAAGATATTAGAGAAACCCTTTCTGGAGAAATAAAAGAACTAAAATCGAAACAAGTCGAAATCAAAAAAGCTATTAATGAGGTGCAATCAAAAATGGAGGCTCTAACTGCTAGGATAAATGAGGCAGAGGAGAGAATTAGTGATATAGAAGACCAAATGATGGAAAATAAAGAAGCTGAGAAAAAGTGAGATAAACAACTACTGGATCATGAGGGCAGAATTCGAGAGATAAGTGATACCATAAGATGAAACAATATTAGAATAATTGGGATCCCAGAAAAGAAGAAAGAGAGAGAGGGGCAGAAGGTATATTGGAGCAAATTATAGCAGAGAACTTCCCTAATTTGGGGAAGGAAACAGGCATCAAAATCCAGGAGGCACAGAGAACCCCCCTCAAAATCAATAAAAATAGGTCAACACCCTGAAATCTAATAGTAAAACTTACGAGTCTCAGAGACAAAGAGAAAATCCTGAAAGCAGCTCAGGAGAAGAGGCCTGTGACCTACAATGGTAGAAATATTAGATTGGCAACAGACCTATCCACAGAGACCTGGCAGCCAGAAAGGACTGGCATGATATCTTCAGAGCACTAAATGAGAAAAATATGCAGCCAAGAAAACTATATCCAGTGAGGCTGTCATTGAAAATAGAAGGAGAGATCAAAAGCTTCCAGGACAAACAAAAACAAGGAGTTTGCAAACACGAAACCAGCCCTACAAGAAATATTGAAAGGGGTCCTCTGAGCAAAGAGAGAGCCTAAAAGTAACACAGACCAGAAAGGAACACAGACAATATACAGTAACAGTCACCTTACAGGCAATACAATGGCACTAAATTCCTATCTTTCAATAGTTACCCTGAATGTAAATGGGCTAAATGCCCCAATCAAAAGACACAGGGTATCAGATTGGATAAAAAAACAAGACCCATCGATATGCTGTCTGCAAGAGACTCATTTTAGACCCAAAGACACCCTCAGATTGAAAGTGAGGGGGTGGAAAACTATTTACCATGCTAATGGACACCAAAAGAAAGCTGGGTGGCAATCCTTCTATCAGACAAATTAGATTTTAAACAAAAGACTATAATAAAAGATGAGGAAGGACACTATATCCTACTTAAAGGGTCTATCCAACAAGAAAATCTAACAGTTGTAAATATCTATGCCCCTACCATGGGAGCAGCCAATTATATAAGGCAATTAATAACAAAAGCAAAGAAACACATTGACAACAATACAATAATAGTGGGGGACTTTCACACCCTCCTCATTGAAATGGACAGATTACCTAAGCAAAAGATCAACAAGGAAGTAAAGACTGTAAATGACACACTGGACCAAATGGACTTCACAGATATATTCAGAACATTCCATTCCAAAGCAACAGAATACACATTCTTCTCTAGTGCCCATGGAACATTCTCCAGAATAGATCACATCTTAGGTCACAAATCAGGCCTCAACTGGTACCAAAAGATTGGGATCATTCCCTGCATATTTTCAGACCACAATGCTTTGAAACTAGAACTCAATCACAAGAGGAAAGTCGGAAAGAACTCAAATACATGGAGGCTAAAGAGCATCCTACTAAAGAATGAATGGGTCAACCAGGAAATTAAAGAAGAATTTAAAAAAATTCATGGAAACCAATGAAAATAAAAACACAACTGTTCAAAATCTTTGGGATGCAGGAAAGGTAGTCCTAAGAGGAAAGTATATAGCAATACAAGCCTTTCTCAAGAAACAAGAAAGGTCTCAAGTACACAACCTAACCCTACACCTAAAGGAGCTGGAGAGAGAACAGCAAATAAATAAAGCCTAAACCCAGCAGGAGAAGAGAAATAATAAAGATCAGAGCAGAAATCAATGAAATAGAAACCAAAAGAACAGTAGAACAGGTCAACGAAACTAGGAGCTGGTTCTTTGAAAGAATTAGTAAGATTGATAAACCCCTGGCCAAACTTATCAAAAAGAAAAGAGAAATGACCCACATAAATAAAATCATGAATGAAAGAGGAGAGATCACAACCAACACCAAAGAAATACAAACAATTATAAGAACATATTATGAGCAACTATATGCCAGCAAATTAGATAATCTGGAAGAAATGGATGCATTCCTAGAGATGTATCAACTACCAAAACTGAACCAGGAAGAAATAGAAAACCTTAACAGACCCATAACCAGCAAGGAAATTGAAGCAGTAATCAACAATCTCCCAACAAACAATAGCCCAGGGCCAGATGGCTTCCCAGGGGAATTCTACCAAACATTTAAAGAAGAATTAATACCTATTCTTCTGAAACTGTTCCAAAAAATAGAAATGGAAGTGAAACTTCCAAACTCATTTTATGAGGCCACCAATACCTTGATCCCCAAACCAAAGACCCCATCAAAAAGGAGAATTACAGACCAATATCTTTGATGAACATGTATGCCAAAATTCTCACCAAAATACTAGCCAATAGGATCCAACAGTACATTAAAAGGATTATTCACCACAACCAAGTGGGATTTATCCCTGGGCTGCAAGGTTGGTTCAACATCCGCAAATCAATCAATGTAGTACAATACATTAATAAAAGAAAGAACAAGAACCATATGATCCTCTCAATAGATGCAAAAAAAGCTTTTGACAAAGTACAGCATCCTTTCTTGATCAAAACTCTTCAGAGTATAGGGATAGAGGGTACATACCTCAATATCCTAAAAGCCATCTATGAAAAAACCACAGCGAATATCATTCTCAATGGGGAAAAACTGAGAGCTTTCCCCCTAAGGTCAGGAACATGGCAGGGATGTCCACTATCACCACTGCTATTCAACATAGTATTAGAAGTCCTAGCCACAGCAATGAGACAACAAAAAGAAATCAAAGGCATCCAAATCGGCAAAGAAGAAGTCAAACTCTCACTCTTTGCAGATGATATGCTACTTTATGTGGAAAACCCAAAAGACTCCACCCCAAAACTGCTAGAACTCATACAGGAATTCAGTAAAGTGGCAGAATATAAAATCAATGCACAGAAATCAGTGGCATTCCTATACACCAACAACAAGACAGAAGAAAGAGAAATTAAGGAGTCGATCCCATTTACAATTGCACCCAAAACCATAAGATACCTAGGAATAAATCTAACCAAAGAGGCAAAGAATCTGTACTCAGAAAACTATAAAATACTCATGAAAGAAATTGAGGAAGACATAAAGAAATGGAAAAACGTTCCATGCTCATGGATGGGAAGAACAAATATTGTGAAGATGTCAATGCTACCTAGAGCAATCTACACATTTAATGCAATCCCTATCAAAATACCATCCACTTTTTTCAAAGAAATGGAACAAATGATCCTAAAATTTGTATGGAACCAGAAAAGACCCCAAATAGCCAGAGGAATATTGAAAAAGAAAAGAAAGCTGGTGGGATCACAATTCCAGACTTCAAGCTCTATTACAAAGCTGTCATCATCAAGACAGCATGGTACTGGCACAAAAACAGACACATAGATCAATGGAACAGAATAGAGAGCCCAGAAATGGACCCTCAACTCTATGGTCAACTAATCTTTGACAAAGCAGGAAAGAATGTCCAATGGAAAAAAGACAGTCTCTTCAACAAATGGTGTTGGGAAAATTGGACAGCCACATGCAGAAGAATGAAATTGGACCATTTCCTTACACCACACACAAAAACAGACTCAAAATGGTTGAAAGACCTAAATGTGAGACAGGAGTCCATCAAAATCCTAAAGGAGAATACAGGCAGCAACCTCTTCGACCTCAGCCACAGGAACTTCTTCCTAGAAACATTGCCAAAGGCAAGGGAAGCAAGGGCAAAAATGAACTATTGGGACTTCATCAGGATAAAAAGCTTTTGCACAGCAAAGGAAACAGTCAACAAAACCAAAAGACAACTGACAGAATGGAAGAAGATATTTGCAAATGACATATCAGATAAAGGGCTAGTATCCAAAATCTATAAAGAACTTACCAAACTCAACACCCAAAGAACAAATGATCCAATCAAGAAATGGGCAGAAGACATGAACAGACATTTTTCCAAAGACATCCCAATGGCCAACAGACACATGAAAAAGTGCTCAACATCGCTCGGCATCAGGGAAATCCAAATCAAAATCTCAATGAGATACCACCTCACACCAGTCAGAATGGCTAAAATTAACAAGTCAGGAAACGACAGATGTTGGCAGGGATGCGGAGAAAGGGGAACCCTCCTACACTCTTAGTGGGAATGCAAGCTGGTGCGGCGACTCTGGAAAACAGTATGGAGGTTCCCCAAAAAGTTGAAAATAGAGCTACCATACGACCCAGCAATTGCACTACTGGGTATTTACCCCAAAGATACAAATGTAGTGATCCGAAGGGGTACATGCACCCCGATGTTTATAGCAGCAATGTCCACAATAGCCAAACTATGGAAAGAGCCAAGATGTCCATCGATAGCTGAATGGATAAAAAAGATGTGGTATATATATACAATGGAATATTATGCAGCCATCAAAAGGAATGAAATCTTGCCATTTGCAACGACGTGGATGGAACTGGAGGGTATTATGCTGAGTGAAATAAGTCAATCAGAGAAAGACATGTATCATATGATCTCACTGATATGAGGAATTCTTAATCTCAGGAAACAGACTGAGGGTTGCTGGAGTGGTGGGGGGGTGGGAGGGATGGGTGGCTGGGTGATAGACATTGGGGAGGGTATGTGCTAGGTGAGCGCTGTGAATTGTGTAAGACTGTTGAATCACAGACCTGTACCTCTGAAACAAATAATACATTATATGTTTAAAAAAAAAAAAAAGAAGATAGCAGGAAAGCAAAAATGAAGTGGGGGGAAACGGAGGAGGAGACAAACCATGAGAGACTATGGACTCTGAGAAACAAACTGAGGGTTCTAGAGGGGAGGGGGGTGGGGGGATGGGTTAGCCTGGTGATGGGTATTAAAGAGGGCACACACTGAATGGAGCACTGGGTGTTATACGCAAACAATGAATCATGGAACACTACATCAAAAACTAATGATGTAATGTATGGTGATTAACATAACATAATAAAATAAAATAAAATCAAAAACAGAGGGTGGGTGGCAGGGATCCCTTCTTTGTGGGAAGGTGTTCCCATAGGTTAGAGGCCTGGGGACCGCGTGTGAGTATGGGGATACCCCAAAAACTGCTTTATCACACTTGTTTGAGAACCTGCACCTAGCATACTGGGGCAAAGAGCACCCCTGGGAAGGTAAGCAGAGTGACGGGGAGGCGGGGTGATCAACAGTGCAGCCAATGGAACACCCCCGCCATCCCACCCCAAACACAAAGGAAAGCCCAAGCCCAGCAACAGCAACCCCAGCCAGTGGGGAGCCCCCAATTCAGGGAATGTTCATGAACAGAGAATCTACTCCCACCAAACTTATTGCTATAGCTGCCTAGTTCCTGTGAAAAGGCCCAGAAAAGTCTCCAGGTGTAGTTAGCGCAGCTAGGAGAGGCAGGGAAAATGAGCAACATAGACCACATCCACTGCCCTCAGGCCTCACTCTTTAGAGATCGGATTAGTCTAGCCTGCAGGGAGGCTCAGCCCAATGAGGAGGACCTCCTTGGGCCCCTGGGCCCCTGGACATCTTTAAAGGAGGTACAAGAAATTTTCAGAGCTTCCTCTTTCTCTTCCAGTCCCAGATGCTTCGGGAGCCGGGAGCTTCAGTACAGACATTGCCCAATCCAAGAACCACACCACCCACAACCAGTGCCGAAAATGGCACAGAAGTGACATCAAGAAACCCCATCACAAAGATATGAATCTCTTAAGAGGGTGGACCCAACTTCCTGAGGAACCTACACTTAGCAAAGAAACATAAGAAGGGCCTAAAGTAGATGGAGATGAACAACGCCAAGGCTCTGAGGGTATGTGCCAAGGCTGTCAAGGCCCTGATAAAGCCACGATCCCAAATGGGAGCAGCCGTGAGCTCGGCCAACTTGCTTACATCACTTACCCCATGCTCTGGAAATGGGCTTGCCGGCCAAATTCCAAGGCCAAGGCTCAAACCAAGGCTCAGGCTGCTCTTGAGGCTCTGGCTCCTAAAGGGGCCCAGGCCCCAAAGAAGACTCCAGTGTAGAGGCTTCTATCTGCTGCTGTGAGGAGAGAAGGACTGGTGTGACCCCTGGGCTTGTGTCAGGGGGCTATCTGCAGGGGCTTGTGTCCTCCTGTGCTATTTGTATAAATGAACCTGAAGCAGGATCTGTTGAAAAAGAAAAAGAAAAGGAAAAGGAAATTCTTAGGAAGTTGGAAATGAGACAGACCATCCACGCCCCTGTCTTTGAAGGCCCTCATCAGGCCACATTCACTGCAGGAGTGAAAACTAAGATTCTCCACCCCAGCATCTGGTGTGGGATGCTGATATCCCTGCTGAGCCCAGTCGTGAGAGAGACATTGATAGTGCTGGCTGATCCATTGCTGATCTGGGGGAGACTGACAAATCCCAGGAACGAGTGTGGGGCTATGGAAAAGACCCAAGACAGAGAGGAAGCTGGAAAAGCCAAAAGGCTGTAAAGGGTCCAATGAAAGTAACCTGGAAACAAGTGTGGTTTGACCTCACTGTGGCGGGGATCCCATCTGAACAGATGGACCAACAACCCAATGCCATGTTGGCTGTCCTGCGGAAAGCCTGAAAGCCAAAACAACAGTTCACACCGGCCCCATTTGCCTCTACCATCCCTGATGCCCCACCTGCTCCAGCAGAGGCCTCAGGGATACAATCTTATTTAGGGTGGGTGCCTCCCATGCCCCAGGGATAGGATGCAAGCCAAGATTACCTCCAGGTGAGGGTCATTAGAGCTGACCAGAAGCCTCATGCAGAGCTCGCTATTCACTGGTTCTCTGGAAATAAGAAAAGGGTGATGGCTCTGGTGGATGCTGGCACATGGTAACCCTCAGAAGTTTCCTGGCCCCCCCTCAGCGCCATCGATGATTATGGAGGACAAACAGTTATGGTCAGAAAGGTCCTTTTGACCCTGCAAATGTGGTGTTCCCCACCCCTGCCCAAAAACATGAGACTTTTATCTCTCCAATACCAGAGAACATACTGGGCATTGATACCCTCCAAAGCCAAATTCTGCAAACCTGTATTGATGAATTGCACCTCTAGGTTAGAGTAATCAAGCCAGTGCGCAGAGGAAATGCCAACCAGTAAGCCTGCCACCCCCATGAGGGGTGGTAACTGTCAAACAATATAAATTCCCTGGGGGCATAAGGAGATAGGAGAAACTATCCAAGAACTCCCGCAACTGGGTATTGTACTCCCTGCCCAGAGTGCTTTCCATAGCCCAGTATGGCCTGTAAATAAGCTTCATGGCAGATGACAGTGGACAGCTGAGAACTGAACAAGGTAGTGCCGCCCATCCATGTGGCCGTGCCCAACATGGCCGCCACCTTGAATACATTGGTCTGGGTCCTAGGAGTGTACAAAGCTGTGCTGGACTTAGCAAAGGCCTTTTTCAGAGAACCGTTGGCACCCTAGTCACAAGATCAATTTGCCTTCACCTGGGAGGGGCAACAATGGGCCTCTCAAGGGCTTCCCCAACCTGCACAGCCCCACCTAATGTCATGGGATGGCAGCCCAAGCTCTGTCCCTGTTGTCCTTCCCCACATCAGTACAATGGGCCCATTACATTGATGATATGCTGCTAACATGTGAAGGTTTGCCTCTGTTGCAGGGCACCTTGCAGGCTTTGCTGGGACATTTGTGAGGGAGAGGATGGGCAGTGAACCCACAGAGAATTCAAGGCCCAGGTACCACCATAAGGTGTTGGGAGTCATAGGGTCAGGTAAGACACAAGTTGTCTCAGAAGCTGTGATGGATACGTTGCAAGCTTATTCAACCCCTAGGAATGTGAAGGAGGTCCAGGCCTTTGTAGGGATTTGGGGGTGTGGAGGACTTTTATTCCCCACCTGGCACAGTGCCTCCATCCCTTATCCTGCCGAGTAAAGAAAAGGCACATGAAAGACAGGGAATCAAAGCAGCAAGCGCCTTTGAGGAGGCAAACGTTCTAGTGAAGCAGATGAAAGCTCTGGGCATCTCCCAAGCAGAGCTAGCATTTGAATTACATGTGTCTGTGACTCCAGAAGGGATGGGTCAGGCACTGTGACAGAGACAACAGAAGGAGAGAGTGCTCCTAGAGTTTTGGTCCTAGCACTGGAAGGGCAAAGAAACCCAATTTACCCCAGAGAGCCCTAGCAACTGAGCCTGCAGTAGATACAGCTGATTGGGTGCACAGAAAGAAAGGCCACCATTGCACCTGGGTGGGATGGCATATTGCCAAGGATGCTGGGTTGCCCTTGAAATACAGTGAGCTGATTAATGCGGTGACAGCATGTCTCATGTGTTCTGAACAATGGCCAAGGCAACTGCCAAAGGAGTCTAGGACCATCCACTGGAGTTCCCGACTGGTGAGAGTTTGGCAAATTGATTGTATTGGTACTTGCTGCTCTGATCAAGCGTGCCCAGATTATTATTATCCTATGCAAGAGGAAACATTTTGGGTGCTGGCTGTGCCAATGGGAGGAACCTTTCAAATTCCTCTACTAAAAATAGTCCTTTCCAGTTTTTCATCCAGACTGAAAAGAAATCCCTTTCTCTGTAGCATCATTACCCCCATGCTCCTTTGAATGATCCCTCTTTCCACTCTCCTCCACAGTGTTACTCATGGTCTTCACTTGTTGGTGTCTAATGTCATCCATGCTACATTAATAATAGTTGTTCCGGAGAGTGTGGAAGACATTCAGTCTTTTATCTCTTAAGCGAATTTTTTCTAATTTATGATTCTTTATTGCATAAATAGCACATCTTTATTTCAGAAAATCTTGAAATCACAGATAAGGCAAAAAAAAAATAAAAACACATGTTTCCATATATGTTTTTTTATATAGGAAAACCACTCATAATATTTTATATATACTTCCATACCTTTTTTCTATACATCAACATCTAATTATTTTATGTAAATGGATAATATGAATAATACTCTGAATTTACATGAATATAATTTACCTAGCTCTCACAGATTCAGAGATACTTCACTCTCATAGCCAATATTGCACTGATCATTTGGCAGGCATATTCTCCCATGCAAATTTCTTTCCCCTGAAGTCTTACCATGAGTTCAGTTCACGGCACTGGCTGAGCATGTGCTGTTTGTACCTATTTCAAAATGCAGTCTCGTTAGGTGTTTCTCAGCCTAAGACCTGCCCCTGTCTCCAGATCTCATCTTTCAAATAACCTCAACAATGAGAATGTGTGAATCTATGAAATCAAATAGATTAAGTTTTTGAAGAATCAGAACAGGAAATTGAGCCCATATTGCTCAGCCCCTTGTGTGAACCAGAGGGAGCAGCCCACTCTAGCTAACTCCTTTTGTTCTGATTTCAGGATCCCAAGAGACAAGTGCTTAGCATGCCCGTCTGAAGAAATGTACCAATCATGACAGGGTGAGTATTTGAGTCTGTATAAATTTCATATTTCTGATTATTAGTGAATGCCTTGTAGCCTATAAATTTATCTCTAATTTTTAAATTGAACCAGTCCTCAAGGGATTGGTCATCCTCAAGGGGTTAGCTGGCGGTCAACTTCCAGCACCATTAAAGCTGAGAACCATGGTGACATCACCCAGGTAGTTTTATCAGTGGTGGTAGCTTCTCTGGGCTCCGAGAACCAGGTTCCTTCAAATACATTGTGTCACTCTGCCTACAGCAATTCCTGGTATGTTCCACTCCCAATGCAAAAAAGTTCTGACTCATCCTCCTATTATCATGTAATACCTTGTTCTTTACATCTCATTCAAATAGGCCAATGAATTTCAAATAACTTTTTAGGAGTACAATTTTTTAAAATCAAACAAAGCACGAGATTCCAGTCTTTGAGTTGAACTGCATGGACCGAGGGACTTTCAAATCTTCTCCCTTCCTGCCCCTCCTCTCTTTCTTCTGCTAACATCTATCGACTCACTTTAAGAACCAGATCCAGGATGTACTTGAGCCCAAGCTGTATGCTTCCTTCTTTGAACTCCCAAAATACCCTAGGTTGATCAATCACTGCACTTAGCACACTATATTATAATTACATGCTTATGCTTTGACTGTCCTAAAACTGAGAGGTCATTGACAACAGATTTTGTCTTACTCTTCTTTGTAATCCCTAATTCCTGGCAAAGTTTCTGATACATGTTTCCTGATGAATGAATGATGAACGAATGAATGTCTAAAGCACTAGCCAACATATAGTTCCAAGACAGCTGTATTACTTTACATTTATTTCTGTGTTGAATATGTATGCTTTCATATTTGGTTGGGCAGATCTGCCCATCTGACAACATAATTACAATTGCAAAAATAATAATAGGTAAAATTTATTGGGCATGTACTGTGACAAGTAGCTTTACACCCATTAGGTCATTTCATCCCCTGAACAATGCTGCAAAGTAAATGTTGTCATTTAAAATTTTCAAATAAAGAAACTGATTCCAGACCCACACATATGCCATATTACTCATATTGCCCAGTTCATCACAGGCTGGCAGATCTCATGTGTCACCTATGGCCCCTGCCCCTTGGATTAAATCTAGCCACAAAGCCCACGTACACTGTGGTGGTCTACAGCTGTCTCCATATTTTCTTCGAGCTCTTCCACTTTGCAGTGACTATACACTTCAGCATCCATGAGGAGTGTCTCTAGTTAGCCTTACAAAATCAAATGACTTAAGAAATTAGGCTATGAAGAAGAGGTGAGACATATGGCCATTGCTAGAAGGGAAAATAAGATGAAGGATTTTGTTGGGTTTGTTTCTAATGATGGTTTCAGCAGGTTTACATGTTTTGCAAAAATGAAAGAATAAAGAGAGAGGCCAAAGAGAGAGAAGAGAGAAAGAGTTGATAGCTTTAGTTGAATTAAGAATGAAAATGGGAAGGACGACAGGAGGATCAGACACATTGGAGAGATCGACCTTAGATAATGAGAGGAAGTGCTCCTCTACCGGAACAGGCTAGAACGGAGATGGGTGGAAATCCAGATACTTATGTAAAGTTGCTGAAGGGAAGATGAGTTCCCACTTTATGACTTTTACTTTCTCTCTGCAGTAGGAGAGGGGGTCATCTGCTCAGAACAAGGAAAATTATAGGAGAAATTTGAAGAGAATGAATAGAGTTTGAAGTAGTCTTTGTGGAAGGGAGAAAGCAAAGTGATCAAAGAAACAATAGCATGCCTAGGCCAAGTTGAGGGGCCATTCCAGATTGAGATTTATGAATGCCTAATGGCACCAAACTTTTCTGCTGATTGGTTTTCTCCATCAGAGCTCAGCTGGTGGAGTGGAGGCATGGATAAAACAGACAGCTGGACTCGTGCAGGCATTTAGTCAACTGGGTTGAACTGGTAACTGTAATGCTGTTAAGAATGCCTAAGTAGGGAGCATCTGGATGACTCAATTGGCTAGGTGTCTGCCTTCAGCTCAGGTCATAATCCCAGGGTCCAGGGATAGAGCCCCACGTCTGGCTCCCTGCTCACCGAGGAGTCTGCATCTCCCTCTCCCTCACCCTGCCTCTTGTTCATGCTCTCTCTCGCTATCTCTGTCACTATCACTGTCTCTCAAAAAAAAAAAAAATGCCTAAGTAGGTCCACTGTGATGCAAGGTGGACCCGTTGAAACTTCAGTCACCCAATGATGCCAGTTCAGTCCTTTTCAAAGCAAACCATTACATAGCAAAGAGGTTAATTTAGAAAAGTGTGAAATAAAATAGAACCATAGCAAACCCTCACCAGATTTAACACCATAGACCTAAAGACTTAGCTACTTTGACACATATAGTTTAACTCTAATGGAGACACACATGCACTTTCATTTATGTATTTATGTGAAATTTAAAACTATTTTCCTCACCACATCTCCAATGCCCGACACAGAACCTGACACATGTTAAATGTACAGTAAGTGTTGAGTGAATGATAGTTTCAATATGACTTGCTACTGAGATGGTAAAAAGTATTCCTGGAAACCATGGTCTTGAATAAGATGACCCAACATCATAAGGATATTAGTTCTCCCCAAACTAACATAAGATTAACACAATTTCAATAAAATAGCAACAAAAGTTTTATGGAGTTAAGCAAGTTTTTACTAAAGTTCATATAAAAAAATAAAAATTGCAAGGATAGGAAAATACAAAAAGAAACAAAGACAAAGGGGACTAGCTCAACCAAATATTAAAATATATTGTAAAGCCTCTCTAAATAAAACAGTGTGGTGATTGGAACATAAATAGATAGACTGATGGAATAGAATAAACCCAAGTAAACATGGAAATTAGTATATGACAAAGATGGCATCTCAAATAATTTGGGATGAAGATGGACTTTGGTTATAAATGATGCTGAGACAACTGACTGGCCATTTGGAAAAAATAAAATTATATCCATGACTAATGCTGAACATAAGAGTAAACTTCAAATGCATTAGGAAAATAAAAGTAAAAAAGGAAGCTATACAAGGATTAGAATAGAAAAAAGTGAACTCTTCTTTAACATTAACATAGGGAAAAGCCTTGAAATTATAAAAATTATTAAATTATCAAAATCCAGAGGCAATACATTAAATACTTATAAATGTGACTATGCAAAGATACAAAATTTTGTATGGCAAAAAAAAAATACTATTTGATTAGCACTTATTCTGTTGATAAGACTTTGTGGAAGCAGGCATTCTCTTATTTGGTGGTGGAAATACAAACTGGTACACCCTTTTGGAGGAGGATTCAGCAAACAAGTAAGCATAACAAAAATACACATGTAAATACTTTTTGACCCAGCAATCCCACTGCTAGGAATTTACCTTGAAGATACACCTATAACAATATGAAAATATATATGCACATTGCAGGGTTGTTTGTAATTGCAAAATATTGGAAAAAACCTAGATGCCCATACATTGGAAACTGTTCAATAAACTGTGGTAATCCAGAAAATGCTGTAAGAAATAATGGTCTCTATGAACTGCTGTGGATGTATCTTTAAGTGAAAAGAGCAACGTGTAAAAGAGTATTTAGTATGATACCTTTCAGCTAAAAAGGGAAAATAAAATATACATATATCATTTGTGAAAAAGAAACAGGATGGTAGAGCATCAAGTGGACCAGTAGTAGGGGAATCCCAGAAGAAGAGAGAGAGAGAAAGGAGCAGAAAGCTATTTTAAAAACTAATGGTCGGGCGCCTGGGTGGCTCAGTTGGATAAGCATCTGCCTTCAGCTCAGGTCGTGATCCCAGAGTCCTGGGATTGAGCCCCGAGTCAGGCTCCCTGCTCAGGAGGGAGCCTGCTTTTCCCTCTGCCCCCTCCCCTGACTTGTGCATGTGCTCTCTCTCTGTCAAATAAATAAAATCTTAAAAAAAAGCTATGGTCAAAAACTTTCAAATTTAGGGAAGGAAATGGACATCCAACTCCAAGAAGCCCAAAAGTCTTCAAAAAAAGGATGAATCTAAAAAAGTCCACACTGACACACATTATAATCCAACTGTCAAAAGCTAAAGACAAAGAGAAAATTTCTAAAGCAGACTTACAAGAAATGCTAAAGGGAGTTCTTCAACTTGAAACAAAAGGATTCTAAACAGCAACACAAAAGCATATGAACTGTAAAACTTGCTGGTAAAGGTAAATATAGAGAGAAATGCAGAATACTGTAATACTGTAATGGTGGTGTATAAATCACTTTTAGTTCAAGTGTAGAAGTTAAAATACAAAAGTATAAAAAACTATAACTATAAAAACTATAAAAAAAACTATAAAAATACATGAAGTGGATACACAATAAAAAGATGTAAAATTTGACATCAATAACATAAAGTGTTTGGGGAAGAGACATAAAAGTAAAGAGTCTTGTGATTGAAGTTAAGTTTTTATCAACTTAAAACAGAGTGTTAAAAGTATAAGAAGTTTTATGTAAGCCCCATGGTAATTACAAAGAAAATGCCTACAGAAATACACAAAACACACAAAAGAGAGGCACCTGGGTGGCTCAGTCGATTGAGCATCGGACTCTTGATTTCAGCTTGGGTCATGATCTCAGGGTCATGGGATCGAGCTCCTCGTCAGGCTCCATGTTGGATGTGTAGCCTGCTTAGGGTTCTCTCTCTCCCTCTGCCTCTACCCCTCCCCCTCCTCACTCACTCTCCCTCTCTGAAAAGAAAGAAAGAAAGAAAGAAAGAAAGAAAGAAAGAAAGAAAGGAAGGAAGGAAGAAAGGAAGAAAGAAGGAAAGAAGGAAGACACAAAAGAAAGTGAGGAAATGAGAAAGCAATCAAAGCATGCTACTGAAAATAATAATAATAATAAAAAAAATCAATGAAGCCCAAAGGAAGACAGCAAGAGAGAAAGGACAGGACAAAAGAGCTACAAGACAGATATTCAACAATTAATAAAATGGCAATAGGAAGAACTTCTCTCTTTACTTTAAAGTAAATACATTAAAATCCCCAATCAAAACCCATAGAGTGGTTGAAAGGACAAAAAAAATGTTTTTTTATTCAAGACCCGACTTTATGCTGCCTATAAGAAATTCACTTTAGCTTTAAGGACACACAGAGGCTGAAAGGAAGGGATGGAAAAGATACTGAACAAAATATGAGCAAACTAAATCAACAGCGTATTAAATGGATCATATCCTTGACCAAGTAGGAATTTTCCCTAGGATGCAAGTTCAGTTGAATATAAGCAAATCAATCAATGTGATACATCACATTAACAGGGTAAATGAAAAAAATACCTGATCATCCCAATAGATGCAGAAAAGGCACTTGACAAAATTCAACATACTCTCATGATTAAAAACTTGCAACAAAGCAGAATAGAAGGAAATTACATAACAAAGGCTCTATATGAAAAGCTCACAGCTAACATCATATTCAACAACGAAAAACTGAAACTCTTCCTCTAAGGTCAGGAACAAGACAAGGATGCCCACTCTTGCCACTTTTTTTTTTTTTTAAGATTTTATTTATTTAAGAGAGAGAGAGAGCATGAGCAGGGGGAGGCGCAGAGGGAAAGGGTGAGGAAGAGAATCTCAAGCAGACTCTGTGCTGAGCGTGAAGCCCAACACCGGACTTAATCTCACAACCCAGAGATCATGACCTGAGCAGAAACCAAGAGTCGGTTGCTGAGCTGACTGAGCCACCCAGGCGCCCCTAAGCTGCATTTTAGATGTATAAATTGTATTTTCCATGGTGATATTGTAGAGGAGGAAAACCTTTTCCTTGACCATCTGAGGGTCCCTGCCCGAGTCTGAAAATTAAACTGAGAAAGACAGATTAATAGGAGAAAAGCACACAAATTTTGTTGAATATGTACATGGAAGCCTTCACAAGAGAATGAAGACCCGAAGAAGTGACCAGAACAGGAAGCTTTTATACCTATTGGACAAAGAAACAATGAATTTGTGAACAGTTGACAAGACAAAGGGGTTTAGAACTAGGACGAGGGGGTCCTTATCTTTCTTACCTAAGAGTTAGTTTAACAAGGTTTGTTTGCAAATTCTTCTGGTGCTCTCTCTGGGCCGATAAAAGTCTGTCGCCAGTAAAAGGATTTATTTCCTGCCTTCATGCAGAAAAGGAGGCCCTTTTTCTGTGTTTACGACTTCTTAATTGCCTTCAGCTCAAAATAATTTTTATTTCAAAGAGGCCTGTTTTGGGGTAACATTCTGGTTTCCTTCAGTATATTTCAGTTTGTATATTGGAATACAATAAAGTAAAAAAAAAAATTAAAACTAAAAAGATATTTTTCTACTGCGATTAGCTCTCATCTAAAGGTTAGTTTGAATTCTAGAAGGAATACAATTGGCAACATTTGTATACACAGAATTTTACAGGAATTGGGAATAGAAAACCCCCTTTTATAAAAAGAAAAAAAAAGGTAACACTTACAAGTGCTTCAGCTGTACCAATTTATTTCATAATTGCATGACATTAGGAATGATGATAGGTTCTTTGGATGGCTAGGGGGAACTTGAATCTTCTGGGAAGTTTTTAAAATCCCAGTCCAGATAAGATCAGATTGATAGGGGGGCGTGAAGCAAACATGAGCATTTTGAAAATGCTTCCTAGATGATTTTGCACCCAACTGTTGCTTTTGGCACTGAAGAGGCTTTGAAAAAAAGTGTAACAGTGGGTCCAAAAATAACATGAATTGAACTGTTTAATCAATATGTTCATTTAAAGTGAGAAAGCTTGATCTAAAATATATTTTATGTTTCAAAGTATACAATAGCCAATTTAAAACTCCGGATTCTAGTTACAGTCTATTTAGAGGATTTGTTCAGTGAGGACACCTTCAAATATTTTAACTTTTTTATATAAAATGAGATTTCCTATGGATATTTTAAAATAAAAATATAACTTTTAGCTGAGAAAACTTCTGGTCATAAAAATTTTCAAAAATACCAACATGGGGGAAAAATATCACCCCAAATCCTACAATACAGAAACATCCATTATAATACACTCACATAATTCTTTCCTTTGCTTAGCTGGCTTCCCCTTCCCCACCGCCATTTAAAAATTGTATCCATTTGGACATATAACAACTTACATACAAATATGCATGCAGTGAAACAAATTCAGTTTCTGATACGACTGGCAATTGAGGCCCATCCTTCTCCCAGCCACACTTCCAATTCATTAAACTTGCAAAAACAGGTCCCTTGTATTAAACTGTTTCATTTTTGGACTCTGCTCATAGCATGATGGTGGGGTTTTACCATATGATGCATTTTATCTTCACAGTGTCAATGCAATTTGGCCCTCCCTGCAGTTTGTACTTAGTGGAGGCCATGCTGACAAGGAAATCATTCTCTTCCCCCCACCCCCTTCTCCATGGCTCCTGCTGTCATCTGGGCATCAAAACAATGATCTAATGGCTCCAAGTCTCACAAACTCCTTGAAATTCGCTTTTTCTGCCTCTGTCTAAAGCCCCTTCTCTTCCAAGAGCTCAAATCAAGTTAACAAGGCAGGCAAGTTATGGTGGAGATGCCATGCTTTTCTCCCTCTCCCTTCTTCCTTCTCCCCCACACTCTGCTTTCCCCCAAGTGCCCACACACAAACCTACTTCTCCAGCTTTCTTCCTCAATACAAACCAACTTACATAGATGGCTACCTACAGGCTCATTCATGCATCAGACACATCCAAACATGAATTCTGGTTTAGCTCAGCCAAAGATCCCACACTACCTAAGCATAGTTAGGAAGATCATTCTCTAGAAGATAAACAGTAAGAGGATGGGCTCCGGGACTGTTAATAGATTGCCGCTGAGTCACTTGTTTTTCACAGCCGATTTTTAAAATCATGACTCATCATTCAAGAGGAATTATCAGGATGTAGAAAATCATTGCTCAATGTATTTGGCAATGAAGATGGCCATTATGGTTTTTATGCAACTTTGCTTCTGTTATGTAATTCTTGTTCACATAGTGTTCCAACCAAGTTGCTGGGTAGCAAGCGCTGAGCAGAAAAGCACCTACAGGGGCTTTAAATGGTTATCAACCACAGCAAGGAATCAATCTACCCTGTGCTATGAAGCATGCAGGTTGAGAAATGCACTTGTGTCATGGTGCAAAGAAGAGGAAGCAGAAAGAAAATGTGAAATGTTGGGGTTTGGGAGCAAACAGTCAAGAAAGAATTCTTGAGACATCTTCAGTGCAAAAAGGGTGGTTTTGTTAAAACACGGGACAAGACTCATGGGCAGAAAGAACTACCCTGGGGTTGTGAGGAGTGACTGATTATAGACTTTCAAGTTGGGAGGGAGTTAGGGATAGTGTTAGTCTCTCAGGAATTTGGAAGCAAGGTTTCTAGGACCTTGAGGGGCTAGCAGCTGTTAGGATAAGGTTGCTAACTACTGTCTAGTAAACAATGAGTCATGAGACCCTTTAGATGAGTATCAGTGGGCCATATGCTTGGAGGATGAATGCTAACATATATCTTGGTGAGGGGAAGGTAGAGATAAAGGAAGTTTCCAAAGGGATTTTTTTTTCTGGACAGCTTATAATTTTTATTTTAGGCAATATGTTTAATAGAGATACTGAGGATGACAGCGAAAGATGGGGCAGGGAGAATAAGCGAGAGGTGGTGTCTGAAGGATTCACCTTTGCAGAGTTGGAAGCGGTCCTTCCCAGTAGAAAGCTTGGAGCTGGAAGGCCTAGGTCTGATTCTGGCTTTATCCCTCCTCCAGGCACTTGGGAAACAAAAATGAACAAAATCAACATTGCTGCTATAGACATTGGGATGCACATATTCCTTCGGATCACTACATTTGTATCTTTGGGGTAAATACCCAGTAGTGCAATGGCTGGGTCGTACGGTAGCTCTGTTTTCAACTTTTTGAGGAACCTTCCATAATGTTTTCCAGAATGGCTGCACCAGCTTGCATTCCCACCAACAGTGTAGGAGGGTTCCCCTTTCTCCGCACCCTCCATTTGTCATTTCCTGACTTGTTAACTTTAGCCATTCTGACTGGTGTAAGGTGGTATCTCATTGAGGTTTTGATTTGGACTTCCCTGATGCCAAGCGATGTTGAGCACTTTTTCATGTGTCTGTTGGCCATTTGGATGTCTTCTTTGGAAAAATGTCTGTTCATGCCTTCTGCCCATTTCTTGATTGGATTATTTTTCCTTTGGGTGTTGAGTTTGATAAGTTCTTTATAGATTTTGGATACTAGCCCTCCAAAGGGATTTTTATATGTTAGAGAAGATGTACAGGATCCTGGAGGTCGGACCAATGTCAAACTAAGTTTGCCTTTGCCCTTAGCGAAGTATTAACAATCGAGGCAGTTGAGTTCCTGGAGGAAGGTTACCCTACCTGTCTTAAGTACTTGTCAATGGGCTGCAAAGGAAATGTAATATTTTTTCTATATTTCTTTTGCCTTTGTTCTCCACTTGAGAAAATCTAGTCCTGCCAGTGGAAGCACTGAGGCCAAGCTGCCCCTAAGTTGCAGAATCCAACTGAGAACACAGGCAGTTTGATTCCTGCATTTGGGATCTTAAATTACCAAACTGGGTGAAAGATGTCCCTCTTGATGGTTATATTATGTCTTCCCCATTCTTCAGGCCGAAGGCAGATGCCTAACCGACTGAGCCACCCAGGTGTCCCCCCTTTCTGCCTTTAAAAGCCTTTCTTTTTCTACAGCTCAGTGGAACTCTTTTCTATCTGCTAGATGGGATGCTGCTCAATTCATGAATTGTTGAATAAAGCCAGTTGTCTGGAAAATTAATATGTACAATTTATAACTCAATTTCCTGTATCCAGGAGATGCTCATCTAGTATTTACTCAACTAGACTGAAATTTACTCAACTAGACTCTTTCCCTAGTAACATTTTCTGGAGTTTTGACCTGGCTTAATCATGTTAATTCCTAGCCATTTTAACTGCCTAAAATTTTCTTCTTATTGTCTTTGTTTAAAAATGTCAGTAGCAGCCAGATTTATCAAACATTTATCAAGCATTTTTCATTTGTTCATTGTTACATACCCATCAGTTTTAAGTTCTTTCTTATAACCTGAAAGAAAAGCAGGGACATTTATCGCAGGACTATTTCCCATCTACAGTCAAGGTTAGGTGCCACTAAGAAATGGTTCTGTTTGCAATTGTTTTTATTTGGCACTTGTACTTCTGTCTGTAGAATGAAGATGATGCTAAAATATTAACAGTAGAGAAAAAAATAAGTAGAGGAAGCTGGTGGTAACCACTCCAGGATGTAGCCACTTAATTTAGGAAAGGGACAGGAAAAAGAGGTTTAGAAACATTTTGAAAAAAGAGCTGTCAGGCACCAAATTACATCCTTAAACAATGCAGAAAATGCTCAGCGCCCTGAAAGTATTTAGGAGTGACTTTTTCAGCCTCTTTGGAAGGAAAAGTGGGGATAAAATGCCTATCAGCAGGGTAAAAAGTTCATATTTGTCATCTGTAGAAAAAATAATAATAATAAGCCACTGAATCAGTATTCAACTTGTACAGAAACTTCTCTCTTATCTCTCATCTCTTGATGTCCATCGCACCCGCATGCCATGACCCTAAAGCTAAGAGATGTCAGTGACCTTACTTACTAAAATCACTGACCGGGACAGCCCCTCTTTTGTGTACCCAATTTACAAGACACTTGCAGTCTGGAAATTATAATGGGTGGCAGCTTATATAAAGGGCAGGCAAGTGAGTAGAAGAAAAGATGGGCAAACAGCACAGAACTGTGTTCTAAGCAATCAAAATGAGCTCTACAGGCATCAAGCCCAAGCCCAGGATTTCTGGGGAATACCTACCCTTTCTTTGGTTCTGTAGCAATTTAAACTCTCTATTCTGACACCTATAGACCAATTGGTAAGTTTAACTACCAACACAACCTACACACAATGATGGAGGGAAAGAATACCAAAGAAAAGAAAAATTAGTTACAGACATAAATATACGGAATAGTTGGATAATAAGCTAAAACATTACCCTACACATTTTTCTTCTGAGAAAATATTTAATCTAGTAAATCTTCCATCACTCTATTTATTCCAAGAATCTAAGGCTTAATGCTCAAGGGAGGAAAAATGAAAATATTGAAAGATCAAAGAGTAAAACGTGTGGCTTTTGAGGTCTCGAGTAGACATAGACCATAGTCTTCAAAGCCAAAAAATTGTAAGATCTCTGCGTCTGGGAGAGGAAAATATTTTAAAATATTCAAAAACTTGGTTTGGAAAATTGAAAGACACACTGCAATAAAAGGGCAACCGGCTTATTCAAGAATAACACATTGGAATAAGAATTGTAATAATGTTGAATTAGTTCCTACCCAAAGAAGTAAAAAGTCTGAAGAACTTGCATAGTGGCTTGTTGCAAGGGCCAACACCACCCTTCCCCCCAGGGGGTGAGTCGCCTATTTGATGGGTGGGGTGGTATGTGGAAATATTTGGTAATAGAAACTCAAAACAGGTTTAGAATTACCAGAGCAGAGGAGATGATGTTTAAGGTTTCCAGAATGTAGCTCCTGATCTTGCAAACCTTGTAAGGGAGTTATATGTCCCCATTCGGACCTGAGTTGTAGAGTAGCAGCGGCTGGGGGAAGGGTCTGGGGAGGTGAACCCGCGGATTGGCTCACTGATTGACACACTAGACTAGAGTATCTGTGAGTCTCTACTGCCACACTGCAGGGATCAGAGAGACCTGAGAATGAACCAAAGGACCCAATGGAATCCAAGTTGGGATGGAGAGGTTGCCAATGGTATCAGAAACAGCTAGCTGCCTACTAAAAAGCTTGTTTCCCTACGGAGAGGTGATGTTCCAGCCGCTGGCCGCATTTCCCAGCGTATATATATATGGCAATATGTCTAGATATTGCCAATGGAATATGAGCACAAATGATTAAAAAGAAGGAGTGCGCTCCCCATACACTTTCCCCTTCTTCTGGCTGAAAGAAAAGACGCCAAGGTCCTAGAGTCCTGGTTTCTGCATCCAGTTTGCCAACCATAATGAATTCACAAGGCATACCTAGAATATATTAAATATTCACAGGAAATAGTAATATCAGTAGAACACACCATAATGAACTTTGAAGGGTGTATTTGGGATATCATAGATTTTTGAAGAAAACATAGTGCCATCCCAGGACACTGAACAAACTGCTATTATTAAATTGTTTGGCCCTAACTACTAAATAAAAGGAACCATCAGATATTTCTTTTGGTCTGCAGCCCCAAGAATATATTACTGAGACTCTAAGGACACTGTTTACCAAGAAAATTTGGGAACCTCTGCCTTAGGGAATGGTGGAACCACAAGATGTAAGGAGGTGGGGTTTCTCAATTTCTAAATGAAGGAAAGCCACATACATATTATGAACTCCCACATCGAACAGAGATATGAGCCGGACATAAACTTCTGTTGTATTAACCCACAGAATTTTTGGAGTTTGTCATAGTAGCTAGTATGACCCTAACTAAAAAAAAAAAAAAAAAGAATCTAGACCCAAGGCCAAGAACCACAGATAAAAGACCAGAAGAGATAAACCACATGTCAGTGGAGACCACCAAGCCAAGAGGATGACTCACAGAGTAGATGCCTCTTATCCAGTACCAGGTCAATATATAAGCCCCCTGAAACCAAGATCAATGTCAAGGAAATGGGAGAAGGATATGGAGGAGGCAAAGGATACTAAGGACTTAGCCCAAATGAGACTGAGTAATCTAAAATTTGACATTCTAAAGTCTCTACCATCGGTGGATAAGTGTTTGAATGCTAAGTATACCTTTTGAAAAAGAAATAAATTGACATTATGTACATTTTGTTCTGGAACTGTAACATTTTGAATCCATCATAGATATGTTACAGCAAGAAAAGAAATACAGAGGTCACTGTCTCTGTTTCTATAACTGGTCACCCAGCTATAGCCTGGGGCCAACATCTCAGCTGGCTGGGGTTGTGTATCTATTGGGCTGAAGAGCTTTAGTCCCTGGTGGTGCTGCCTAGGTGAGGGGACAGCACATTCATTAATCATTTTGGTAGGCCATGGTGAGACCAGAAACTTCCCTGAGCTCCTTCTACCACTCCCTCCTACTACTGTGTAGCTGTATTTCCATTCCGTTGTCAAGCTCAATCACTCTAACCAGCACTATAATCCTATTCATGCCCATTTTTTTTCCCCAAAGAAGTCCAGTGAAGACCAGGCAGCAATTTCAAATTCCAATTCAATGAAACTACTATTGTGTCTCTTGGTGGAAACACGCTTCTTCCCTTGCTCACTGAAACTTCTAAACCAGGAGAGTCCAGATCCATGAAAAAGTAGTATCAGGAATAAGGTAATGAATGGATGGGAAGTAGCCCCAAACCACACATGTCTTCTAGAAAAGTGATAAAAACCATTTCATAGTCCACATCTTCTGTGGTCCTCGTCCCCTCAGCTTTGGTGTGAGTTTTGCTGCTCATTTCCCTCCCAGATATGTAAACCGTGCCAATTTAAAGAAGGCAAGATTTATCATCATCCAATCCAGTGATTCTCAACTGAGGACAATTTTGCCCCTTAGGGGAACATTGGGTAGTGTCTGAAGTCATTTAAAATAGTCACAACTTGGAGGGAGGGGTGATAACTGGCATTTAGTGGATACCGGCCAGTGGATGCACAGGACAACCCCCCACAACAAAGAATTGTATGGGCCAAAATGTCACAATGCTGAGAGTGAGAAACCCTGCTCAAATGAATTTGTCTATTTGCATAATTTGCTTCCCCCACTAGAATGCAAGCTTTGTGAGAGCAGGGGCTTGTCCATCTTGTTTATTACTCTATGTCTGGAACATGGAAGTCAACAAATATTTGATGACTACATAAGAGATGAATGAGTGCCTCATAGCTCACATCAGGTATTTTTATATATGTGCTCACATCCAAACACTTGGCTCCTTGGATTGGGAGGGTTAGTAATGGTACAAGGTTGCATGACTTAAATATCTGGGGTGGCACAACTTCTTTGAATGTCCTAATGTAGCTCTCTTCCCAACATGATTTTCCTTCACTTTAATTTTCTAACTTGAAGAAAAATGTGCAGTTTTTACAATGTCCTCAATTCCTTCATTCATTAAGTGATATTATCATCCAGACACTGTAATAGGTGCTGTCACCACACAAAATGATGACTTAGGACTTGTGTTCAACAATTTGCCCAGAGATTCGATGTTCTAGATTCTAGATCTAGATTCTAGATCTTTTCCAACAATTATAAATCTCTTTCCCCCCTCTAGGAAAGTGCCTCTCGTCCTCCCTTTCCATCTCCCCTTGACACTCCAGTTAAGCTTGGAAGAAAGACCAGGAGAGAAGAGGGAGGTGCCTAGCCCCCCAGCTCTGTAGTAGTGGCTGGTCCCGTCCTGGGTTCCCACACTGTACCTTCACCATAGCTCTATAACAGCACTAATGGGGCACCTGTTTGTTTATATGGCTCTGTCCCTTCCCACCTGCGGGAGGTCATGCTCTTGATGGTCTTCATATCCCTGGCACCTGGCACACGAGATGGGCTCAATAAATGCTTATTGAAAAAATAAAATGCCTTTGGCCTACTTCACAATGTCACCTAGGGCACCCTCTGCCAACTTCACAATGTCACCCAAGGCATAGTTTTGCCTACTTCACAATGTCAACCTGCCCAGCACAGAAATGGGGACTTCCCAGGGGCTCAGAAATAGATCTAGTTTCAGCCCCGTCTGAATCACAGTCTAGTGGTGGCCCCAGCCAATGAAGAGAAAAGCAAAGGCTCGGAAGTCTTGGACTACGGCAAATGGATTTAGGTTACACAGCCTGAGATGGAGGAAGAGTAATCACTGAGGGATAAGGGACCCGTGAAGCCCACTGCACAATGGCCAAGAACCAGAGCTGCGCGTAGGCAGGGGCATGCATGTCACCGCTGCTCAGGGTGCCTCATCCCCGCCGCTACAGACAAGTGGCCCGGTGGCCGACGCTGGCGACAGAGGCTAGCGGTGTTGACGCGAACGGGTTTGCTCAAACCTGGGGCCGCAAACTGCCCGACGAGCGCGGAGAAAGTGGCACGCGACCTCGCCGGACCGCAGAGGCGCAGCTGGGGAACTTTCTCAGCCCAGCCCCCAGGGTGCTAGAGGGTCAGAAGGACCCGCCTTGTCCAGCGGGGCGAAGGTTGTTCCCAAGGCCACGTGAGGCGTCGTCGCCCCTAAAAGCCCCAAACCCGCAGGGCTAATGGCAGAGTAAGGACGCCCGGACCTCGGAGACGCGGCGCCCCGCTGCCGGCTCGAGAGGCGCTCCAGCAACAGCTGCCTCGTCCAACCCAGGGGAGGTCGCGGCCGCCGAGCCATGCCCCCCCGCAGCCGGGACGGGCGCCCCGCGCGGCCCGCGCCCCGCACCCCGCCGCCGCCGCCGCTGCTGCCGCTGCTGCTCCTGGTGGCCGCCGCGGTGCCGCCGAGCCTGGCAGGTGAGCCGTGCGCGCCCGCACGACCCGGGGAGTGCGAGTCCGGAGAGAGAC